>NC_073224.2:59954696-60257727 GCF_029281585.2 Gorilla gorilla gorilla | reverse complement strand
ACTCCAGAGACTCCATTTTCTTGATTTTCTTCCTACCTTCCAGGGTACTCCTTCTGAGTAACCTCAGCTGGTTCTTTCTTGTCTATTCTTAAAATAGTCCTCTTTTGTAGCTACACTCAAAATGTAACCCAAGTATATGTCCAGGATTGCCAAATTTATATTTCCAGCTCAATCCATTTCCCCAAACTCATATATTCATTAAACTGTCTACTCAATATTTCTACTTGGATCTCTATCAGACATCTGCAACCCAGCATATCGAAACTTAAATTCCTTGTTCTCTTCCCTGAAACCTCCTTTCCACGTTAGCTGATGTCAAATCTATCCTTCTCATGGTTCAGCCAAAATCATGTTGTTATACCTGAATCCTCTTTTAACTTGAGTGCATATTAATATTATTGTTTAAAGTTCTTCAAGTAGTAAAAATATTTTACCAGAATAAGAGAGAAAAAAGAAAAAAAATGCTTGCAATGAACATGTTCAGTTGACACTAGCAATAGTGACCTAAGATATTTAAACTTGACTTCAGATTAAAATTTATTTTCAACCAAGACGCAGTGAAACAAATCAAAACAAAACTTTAAGTAAAAAATGGAAATATTGAACTCAAACTGAACTCCATCCATTTATCAATCTACAAAAATAGCAACAAAATATTTCACATCATTGAAAGTACTGTGATGTGCAAAGTCTTCTATTCTAAGGCATGACCTTTAATTAGATATTACTGCAAAAACCGCCAGATTGGATCCCTAGGGTGAATGATGTATAGTGACACAGAAGGAAGTATTGGAAAGGAAATAAACACCCACTGTCTTCTTCCCATCACCTTATTGTGTCTGAAAAAGGAGGTACTCTGATCTACCTGCTAATTTCCCCATGCCTATCCTTTCTTCTCCCAATTAATTCTAATTATGGCATTCAGGATTCCATAAAAATTTAGAATTAGTTTTAAGTCACAGTAAAGTTTGTCATCACAAAGCTTCTTAAAGTTTGATTAAACCTCAAGCTCCACTGAGGAGATACTTAGCAATTTTTGCTTATAACTGTATGCTCAGCACCTAATTCATAGTGAATGCTCACTAATATATACTGAATTAAAAGTTACTCTGCAGTGGTTACTTCTAACACCCTGTTAGCATCCAAAGTTGACAACTATCATCATGCAGAGGCTGGCAATCTGTGGATTCTGCCATCTGGCATCTATGCTGAGAAACAGAAACTCCCAAATAACCTTGCTCCAAAAAGGAACACATTTGTTAATTTTAAAATGCATGCTTCTGATTTGCTGGGGATAATATGAATAATCTAGCACACTATGATATCTCTTTATTTCCTCAACCAGACTTAATTATCGTACAATTTTTCAACAAGAATATTCATTTGGACTTTTAAGAAAAAAAATGAACAACTCTTACGTTAACTAAGCTCTCTTTTGCCTTGCCTCCAGGCCTTGTCCTTCTTCCTTCAGCTCTCACTTTCTATGCTTCCTGAACCTTCTTCATCCCTAGTCTTAGTGAAATGACACAAATGTGTTCTTGCTCAGTACCCTCTACTCCTTTCACAATAGTACTTATTATAATGTGTTGAAACTGTTTTTTAATGATCTATATCCTCCAAATGGACCTTAGAGACCAAACAACTGGTTCTACATAGAACACAGAAGTATGAAAAGAGGAAATAAAAGTAAATTCTAAAAATATTTCTGTACATTGATATTTTGTATATTTCCATGTTGAAGGTGTATACTCTCTTAGAGCAAAGTAGAAGCCTCTACGCTTAGTGCTTTGCAAGAATAATGAACACAAATAGACTGAAATAGACAGGAAGCTACCAGATGGAATGCATCATTAATAACATCTAAATATGAGCCTCATCAAGAGTTGATTTGAGGGCATGTTTCTTGCTATGTGTCCCTCCAAAGCTGCCAGTAATGGCTTTACTTAGATCTAAAATTGTGAGGGCAGGAATTATTTCTATTTTGTTCATTATGCTCGTGTTTTCAGAACCCAACACAGGGCCAGATACACATATTAAGTACTCAATACATTTGCTGAGAGTCGAATGAATTTTGCTATATAAAAGTTTGCTGTTTCCTCTTGTTCTTATTTACATTTGTATCTGTAAAAATCACGTTGACAATTATAAATATCTTCTGACCATTTTTTTCTAATTTTCAGTCATCCCTTCTTTTTATGTACTAATATTGGGGCTTATTTGGAATCCCCACCCAGCAATCTTCTTCAGCCTTCCCCTCAGTAGTCCACCAAATGAATCAGTAGTAGTATCACTATGTTCTTCTATGTGGGGAAAACACCACTGAAAAACATTTTTCTTACTGATACTTTCAGAATAGCTAACGTACTTCACAAAAATTACAGTTAAAATGCTGGAAAAATGTGTACTATGTGAACACTTACTTAAACATTTAAATAAATATGTGTTGTATTTACCTATAAACTTACGTATTTAAATGTGTTGCATTTGTATTTACATATGTGCAGTATTTATATACCAATGTACATACTTGAATCACCAGTATATTGCTTTTCTATATCTACATAAAAATATAAGATAGTTGATTTATTTCTATTTTTTGATGCTTTTCATATACTTATTAATGAATCATTAAAACCATAACTTTATTAATTCTGCTAAATGTGTCTTTTAGAATCGTGAAACTATTTGTACCTTAACATGGAGGTACCTCTCAGACCAAGCAAGTCTGAATTTTAGATCATTAATTTTTAGAGAGAAACAGAAATAATTACAGCTCATTTCAAATAACAAATGAAACAAACCCACAACAGATGAGTTCTAGACATTCTAGACATTCAGCCTCTTGACATAATCCATGTCTCTAATTTTGGAAAATTGTAAAATATGTTCTAAAATACCAAAAGGATATCTGGGAAACTTTTAGGTCCTGGCTCACTATGATTTCCGATAATGATGGAAAAGGACTATGAGGATTCTGTTGTAAGCGATTTCCAGCATTTCTGTGATAAGGATAACTTCACCAGCAGCCATGGTTATGGGAATAACTACAGCATGGTCCCATCCATGACCCTGACGCTTGCAAATAGAACTGAGAATACTGCCACCTTACATTGTTACCACTATCAATAAGTCTTTCAACTCCAGATATAAGACTATCAGGTTTGCATTAACAGTCATTGTACTATATAAAATAGATGATAAACTGTGAAGACTATTAATAGCATGCAAACTTGCGTACAACCCTAGTACTTATGAAAATATGCATATTTCATTTGTACTTTCATAAAAATTAGCAAGCATTGACTTAACATTAACAAGGAAGATGTGTTCTTTAGAACTAGGAAAAAGTTGATATGAAATTAAAGCCTAACTGTAGAAGAACTTTGTGAAAATAACTGAGAATTATTGTAAAGCAATTTTACTTTAACAATAGATTACATTTACCTCATTAAAAAACAACGACAACAATAAGAGTAAGACCCTGACTAGAAGCAGCTAGTGTGTGCCACCCTTATGGAGAAAAGTGAAAGGGCAAGTAAATACAGCACCTTGAACTAAACATCCAGGTACATGCATTGGGATCCATCAAGAAAACAACTCAACCCAAGGAGATTAGAGAAAAGCAAGACAGGATGACTGCCCACCCTGGAGCAACACAGAGCCAGTGTAGCCTCCCCAACCCAGGGAAGTGGTGAGTAAGTGAGTGAGTGACCCCAGGGACCCATGCTTCTCCCACAGATTTTTGCAACCCTTAGATCAGGAGATCCCCTGGTGAACTCCTACACCAGGGCCTTTAGTCTGGCATGCAGAGCATCTGGTCAGGCACATGCGAAGCCCCAGGAGCATTAGATACCCAGACTTCCCAGCAAAGGCAGCTGCAACTCCAGCAAGGTGGGAGGTCAGACCTGCGTATATACCCTGGGAAAGGAGCTAAATCCAGGGGCTGAGCAGCATTGGTCTGCAGGCCCTGCTTTCATGGCACCTCCCAGGATAAGACCCACTGGCTTGGAACTCCAGCCAGTCATGAGTAGCATTGTCACACCACCTTGAGATGGAGCTCCCAGAGGGAGGGGCAGGACACCATCTTTGCTGTTTTATAAACTTAATCATTGTTGCCTTAGGGCTCTGGGGAATCAGGGGCAATTAGGGACTGTGGTGGTCCCCCAGCACAGCACAGCAGCTCTACAAAAAGGCAGCTAGACTGCTTTTTCACACGAGTCCCCGATCCCATTTTTCTTCCCTGGGCAGAATCTCTCCACCAAGATCTGCAACACTCCTGCTGGTGTTTTCCAGCTGGCAGCAGTCCCAAACCTCCCAGGGACTGAGCTCCCAGAGGGCGGGGTGTACTACTATCTTTGCTATTTTGCCACCTTAGCCATTCTTGCCTTTGGGCTTTGGAATGCCTGAGGGGCCTGTGGGCTGGAGCAGACCACCAACACAGCAGAGCTGCTCTATGAAAAAGCAGGCTGACTGCCTTTTAATGTAGGTCCCTGATCTTATCCTCCTTACTGGGTGGGGCCTGTCAAGCAGGGTACCTAGCCACCCCTGTCAGTGTGTTCGGGCTGGCAACAGGGACAGAGCTTTTCAGGGACAGATCTCCCAGAGAGATCTGCAGGCCGCCGTCTTTGCTGTTTTGCAGCCTTCACTGTTGATACCTTCAGGTACTGAAAAATCCAAGGTGACTAGAGACTAGAGCAGACCCCCAGCATACTACAGCACCCTTATGGAAAAGTAGCCAGACTGTTTGTTATGTGGGTCCCTAATCTCATACCTCCTCATTGGGTGGGTCCTCCCAGCCTGAGTCTCCAACCACCCCCCAGCTGGGACTATGGAGCCAGCAGCAGCTCTGCAACTCCCTGGGAGAGAGCTCCCAATGGGAGTGGGGATTGCCGTATTTGCTTACAGCCTTCATGCTTGCTGTCTCCACACTCTGGGGAGTCCACGGCAACCAGAGGCTGGTCCAGACCCCCAGAACAGAGCCCCCACCTCACAGAAAAGTGGTCAGACGGTACTCCATGCAGGTCCCAGTACTCTCTTCTCCCTACTGGGCAGGGCCACCTGACATATGACTCAGTAATACCATGCTGCCCCCACTTTACCACTTTAATCAGAGGGAGCCCAGCAGTTAAAGCAATATCCACACACAGAGATGAGAAAGAACCAATGCAAGAACTTGAGCAACTCAAGTGGGCAGAGTGTCTTATCTCCTCCAAACAGCTGCACTAGTCTCTGACAAGGGTTCTTAACCAGCCTTAATTGGTTGAAATGACAGAAATAGAATTCAGAATATGGATAAGAATGAAGATCACCAAGATGCAGGAGAACAGCAAAGTGCAATCCAAGGAAACTAAGAATCAATAAAATGACAAGGAGCTGACAGATGAAATAGCCAGTGTAAGAGAGAACCTAACTGATCTGAAAAGGCTGAAAAACACACTACAAGAAATTCACAATGCAATCACAAGTATTAACAGCAGAGTAGAACAAGCTGAGAAAAGAATCTTAGAACTTGAAGAGTGGCTCTCTGAAATAAGACACTCAGACAAAAATAAAGAAAAAAAGAATACAAAGAAACAAAACCTCCAAGAAATATGGGATTATGTAAAGAGGCTAAATAGATGAGTCACTGGCATCCCTGAAAGGGACAGGAGAAAGCAAACAACTTGGATAACATATTTCAGGATACTGTCCATGAAAAGTTTCCTACCTTGCTACAGAGGCTAACAGTCAAATTCAGGAAATACAGAGAACCCCTGCAAGATTAAACACAAGCAGATTATCCCTAAGACACATAATCATCAGATTTTCCAAGGTCAAAATGAAAGAATGTTAAAGGCAGCTAGAGAGAAAGGGCAGGTCACATACATAGGAAACCCCATGAGGCTAACAATGGATCTCTCTGCAGAAACCCTACTAACCAGAAGACATTGGCAGCTTGCATTCAACATTCTTAAAGAAATAAAAAATCTTCAATCAAGATTTTTATATCCAGAGAAACTAAGCTTTCTCAGAAAAGAAGAAATATGATCCTTTCCAGATCAAATGCTAAGGGAGTTTGTTACCATCAAGCCCACCTTAGAATAGACATTGAAAGAAGCACTAAATATGGAAAGCCAAAACCATTACCAGCTAATAAAAACAAAGCTAAGTACATAGACCAGTGAAGCTATAAAACAACCACACAAAAAAGCCAGCATAATAACTGGTTAAAAACACATGAGAGGATCAAATCCACATGTATCAATACTAACCCTGAATGGAAACAGGCTAAATCTCACCATTTAAAAAGTACAAAGTGGCAAGCTGGATTTAAAAAAAAAAAAAAAGCAAGATCCAATGGTATGCTGTCGTCAGGAGACCCATCTCATATGCAATGACACTGATAGGATCAAAATACAGGGATGGAGGAAATATATCAAGCAAATAGAAATCAGAAAAAAGCAGAGGTTGAAATGCTAATTTCAGATAAAACAGATTTTAAACTAACAAACAACAAAAATGATGGAAAAAAAAGTGCATTACATAATGGTAAAGGGTTCAATTCAAGAAGAAGACCTAACTATCCTAAATACATACGCAACCAACACAGGAGCAACCAGGTTTATAAAGCAAGTTCTTAAACTTACAAAGAAACCTACAAAGAAACTTAGACTTCCACAAAATAATAGCGGGAGACATCAACACTCCAATGACAGTCTTAGAGAGATCAGTGAGGAAGAAAATTAACAAGGACATTCAGGACCTGAACTCAACATTGGACCATATGGGTATGATAGACCTCTACAGAACTCTCTACCCAAAAACAACAGAGTATACATTCTTCTCATTGCCACAAGGCACATAGGTTAAAATTGACCATACAACCCAACATAAAAAAATCCTCAGCAAATCCAAAAGAACCAAAATCATACCAAACACACTCTCAGAACACAGCACAATAAAAATTAAAATCAAGAATAAAGAAAAAAATCACTCAAAGCCATGCAATTACATGGAAATTAAATAACCTGCTCCTCAATGACTTTGGAGTAAATAATGAAATTAAGGCAGAAATCAAGAAATTTTTTGAAACTCGTGAGAACAAAGATACAACATACCAGAATCTCTGAGACACAGCTAAGGCAGTGTTAAGAGGGAAATTTATAGCATTAAACGCTGATATCAAAAGTTAGAAAGATCTCAAATTAACACCTTAACATCACAACTAGAAAAACTAGAGCAGCAAAAGCAAACCAACCCCAAAGCTAGCAGAAGACAAGAAGTAATCAAAATCAGAGCTGAACTGAAAGAGATTGATACAAGAAAAACAAATAAAAAGATCACTGAATCTGGGGGTTAATTTTTTTAAAAAATTAATAAGTTAGATAGGCTAATACCTAGACTAATATAGAAAAGAAATAAGATCCAAATAAGCACAATCAGAAACAACAAAGGAGATATTACCACTGTCCCCACAGAAATACAAATAACCATCAGAGACTACTACGAACACCTCTATGCACACAAACTAGACAACCTAGATGAGATGGATAAATTCCTGAACACATACACCCTCCCAAGACTGAACCAGGAAGATATCGATTCCCTGAACAGACCAAAAATGAGCTCTGAAATTAAATCAGTAATAAATAGCATACCAATACACAAAAAAAGCCCAAGACCAGAAAGAGTCACAGCTGAATTCTACCAGATGTACAAGGAAGATCTAGTACCATTCCAATTGAAACTATTACAAAAAATTGAAGAGAAGTGATTCCTCCTTAGCTCATTCTATGAGGCCAGCATCATAGAAATGATACTAAAACCTGGCAGAGGCACAACAACAACAACAAAAAGAAAACTTCAGGCCAATATCCTCAATGAACATGTATGCAAAAATTGTCAACAAAATACTGGCAAACCAAATCCAGCAGCACATCAATAAGCTAATCCACCACAATCAAGCGGGCTTTATCTCTGGGATTCAAGGTTGGTTTAACGTATGTAAATCAATAAATGTCATACATCACATAAACAGAACTAAACATAAAAACCACATGATCATCTCAATAGATGCAGAAAAGGCTTTTGATAAAATTCAACATCCCTTGATTTTAAAAACTCTCAGAAACCAGGTATTGAAAAACCATATCACAAAATAATAAGAGCTATATATGACAATCTCACAGCCAATATCATACTGAATAGGCAAAAGCTAGAAGCATTATCCTTGAAAATTGGCATAAGAAAAAGATGTCCTCTCTCACCACTCCTATTTAACATAATATTGAAAGTCCTGGCCAGAGCAATCAGGCCCAAGAAAGAAATAAAGGGCAGCTAAATAGGAAGACAGGAAGTCAAACTATCCCTGTTTGTAGATGACATGATTCTCTATCTAAAAAACTCCACAGTCTCAACCCAAAGCATGGTACTGGGTTGGTAGTACCAATGACACACAGACCAATGAAACATGGTAGACAACCCAGAAATAATGGTGCACACCTACAACCATCTGATCTTTGACAAAGCTGACAAAAGCATGCAATGGGGAAAGGACTCCCTATTCAATAAATGGCACTGGGATAACTGGCTAGCCATATGCAGAAGATTGAAACTGGACACATTTCTTACACCATATGCAAAAATCAACTCAAGATGGATCAAAGAGTTAAATGTAAAACCCAAAACTATAAAAGCCCTGAAAGACAACCTAGGTAATACCAATTAGGACATAGGAATGGGCAAAGACTTCATGACAAAGACACCAAAAGCAATCACAACAAAAGCAAAAATTGACAAATTGGATCTAATTAAACTTAAGAGCTTCTGCTCAGCAAAATAAACTATCAACAGAGTAAACAGACATTCTACACAATGGGAGAAAATATTTGCTAACTATACATCTGAAAAAGTCTAATATCTATAGGGAATGTAATAAATTTACTAGAAAAAAGAAAACAAGTAGCCCCATTAAAAAGTGGGCAAATGACATAAACATCAAATTTTCAAAAGAAGATATACATGCAACCAACAATCATATAAAAAATAGCTCAACATCACTGATCATTAGAGAAAAGCAAATCAAAACCACAGTGATATACCATCTCACACCAGTAAGAATGGCTATTATTTTTAAGAAGTCAAAAAATAACAGAGGCTGGTGAGGCTGTGGAGAAAAGAGAACGCTTATACATTGATGGTGGGAGTGTAAGTTAGTTTAACCATTGTGGAAAGCAGTTTGTTGATTCCTCAAAGAGCTAAAAACAGTACCACCATTTGACCCAACAATCCCATTACTGGGTGTATACCCTAAAAGAATATAAATCATTCTACCATGGAGATACATGCACCCACATATTCTTTGCAGCAATATTCACAATAGCAAAGACATGGAATCAACATAAATGTCCATCAATGGTAGACTGAAAAAAGAAAATGTGGTATATATACACCATGGAATACTACTCAGCCATAAAAAAGAATGAGATGATGTCCTTTGGAGGAACATGAATGAAGCTGGACGGCATCATCCTTAGCAAACCAACATAGAAACAGAATACCAAAAACCATATGTTCTCACAAGTGGGAGCTAAATGATGAGAACACATGGACACAAAGAGGGAAACAATAGACACTAGGGCCTACTTGAAGGTGAAGGTTGGGAGGAGGGAGAGGATCAGAAAAAACAACTATTGGGTACTAGCCTTAGTACCTGGGTGACAAAATAATCTGTACAACAAACCCCTATGACACAAGTTTACCTATATAACAAAGTGAACATGTACCCCTGAACCTAAAATAAAAGTTTTTAAAAAGCACATTAAATTATAAAATAAAGATGAATGTCAGGAATTCATAAATAGATTCATAATTAATTAATTAAATTCCAGTAGTACTTGTAGTTTTGTCTAACAATACGCCACAGAATATAATAATCACTGTAACTTATATTTAAACAATGTGCTTATGCAGAAAGAGTCAGTATACTGGGCAACTCCATTCCAAACCTGCTTTCATTTTATGCATGCATATTTACAAATTTTGTCCTTTTTGTATCCTAGATTGCTTGTAAACTTCTTTATGTTAATAAAAATTAAAGATTAATTAAGATGAATTTAGTTTAGGTGTCCATAAATGAGCTATAGGCCAAATACAAACTAGATATAAGTGATGGAAGATAATACATATGTGAAAAGTATTACTACTAGAGGTACCAGCAGTTTTTGATGAAGAACAGATGTACATTTACCAAAATGATGTTCTAACACAAACAGTAAAATCTGTGGAAAATAAGTCATTAAACCTTACATTTTTATGCTTCAACTCTTAAAATAATTTTCAGATGCCTGAACTGTTTTATTCATTGGGTTTAATATGACTTCATACTCCTTAGTTTGCAATTGAGAAAAATAAGCTACTCATACTAGTGAGAGGTGAAGCCAGCTGGACTTCCTGGGTCAAGTGGGGACTTAGAGAACTTTTCTGTCTAGCTAGAGGATTGTAAACGCATCAATCAGTGCTCTGTGTCTAGCTAAAGGATTGTGAATGCACCAGTCAGCACTCTGTAAAAACGCACCAATCAGCACTCTATGTCTAGCTAAAGGATTGTAAATGCACCAATCAGCACTCTGTAAAAAACACACTAATCAGCATGTTGTGTCTGGCTAAAGGATTGTAAATGCACCAATCAGCACTCTGTAAAATGGACCAATCAGCACTCTGTAAAATGGACCAATCAGTGCTCCGTAAAATGCACCAATCAGCAGGATGTGGGCAGGGCCAAATAAAGGAATAAAAGCTGGCCACCCAAGCCAGTGTGGCAACCCACTTGGGTCCCCTTCCAGGCTGTGAAAGTTTTGTTCTTTTGCTGTTCACAATAAACCTTGCTGCTGCTCACTCTTTGGGTCCACACTACCTTTTTGAGCTGTAACACTCACTGCGAAGGCCTGCAGCTTTACACCTGAAGTCAGCAAGACCACGAAACCACCAGGAGGAACAAACAACTCTGGACGCACCACCTTTAAGAGCTGTAACACACACTGCGAAGGTCTGTGGCTTCACTCCTGAAGTTAGCAAGACCACGAACCCACCGGAAGGAAGAAACTCCAGACACATCTGAACATCTGAAGGAACAAACTCAGGACACACCATCTTTAAGAACGGTAACACTCACCATGAGTTTCCGCGGCTTCATTCTTGAAGTCAGCAAGACCAAGAACCCACTGGAAGGAACAAATTCCGGACACACTAGCTTAAATTAAGAAGGAATTTAAAGCCTCTCAAAAATGAAAAGTGTAGACTGGTGACACCTACAGACATGGATTGAAGCAGGAGCCCATCTATTCACCGATACTTTATTTTTCTCCATCTCCAGTTACAATTCTCTTGGTTCATTCAGAAGCAGATTTTCCTTCATGGTGGCAAGATGTCTGCAACTGCTCCAGAAATTGTATTTATTCTTGTTGAGTCCAGAAAGAAAGACAGTCTAGACCAGAATTTCAAGAAAAACTTCTATTGGGTCTCAAAGCATCTGATAGAGCCATGCATCTACCTTTAAATTAAAAACTGAGGTCAGAGGATATAAAGTTCCTTAACTGACTTAGCCTGGTAACGCTTGTGAAAATAAGCAATTCAAATTAAAGCTGTTGGAACTTTCAATTATTTTGAGTCTTAAAGAAAATGTGATTGTTTCTCTAATTATAGATTAACTTTTTCCTTACCTACTTTGTTTTGTAAAATGTTGCAAAAGATTAAATGACACCAGAAATAAGCTCCCTTCCCTCTTACTTGTTGACCCTCATTATAGGTTTTCCTTCTTTTTTCTCTTGCACCTGACACAGATCAGATAGCACAAAGACTCTATGATTATCAAGTTGCTCAAGATGAACTGTTAAGTACACCTTTCGCAAAAACGAACAAGCTGTAACTAATCAAATTGTAATTCATAAACCAGCTTTATATGAAAAATGTTGTAATCCTACTAAATTTCTTTGTTTCTACCTATAAAGGTAAAATCCTAGTTCTCCACTTCGGAACACTGACCCGATTCATTTGGAGTCTGTGTTTCCTGGGCAGCCATCCTTAAATTTCACACTTGAGTAAATTCTTTAGAACTGGATTCTGATCATTTTGATTATTTCAGGTTCACACATTCTTATTGGGAGTTTGAATGAGAATGGGGTGGAGAAGGGTACAAAGGTCCACGGACTGAGAATAAGGGGGGAAAAAAAGTGGTTTTCCAGAGAGGAATCAGGAATCGTTACCAAAAATGAGACGTAAAACAGTGAAGTTCACACTAAAGTCATATATAATAAGATATATTTTGTGTTAAGCAAAATCTTCATTTTCCTATATCCCGGATATCATTATCAAAAAATAATATTGATAGTGGTGTTATTAAATGTAATATTTGGGTTATCTACCTATTGTTGTCCCAAGCTATCAAATTTTCATTTTACTTCTATTTCTAGCAACAAATAGGAAAGTCAATCAATTTAGATCTACTTTATGTTCCATAAACTGTCTTCTAGCTTAAAAAATATTAATTTAATAAATCACTAGGTTTCGACTTTTATAAATACAATGAGTATTTTATTATAGAATCTTCAATTTCTCATCTAGTTTATATTGCTATGGTTGAAGTAGAGAAAAGGAAGAAATTTGGCGATTTGTTGTATTTTGGAGATCTTTGCAAGAACAAGTCAAATTTGACTTTGAGATTCTAGCTCAAGCATCAGATTAGATGTCAATGTCATTTACAAGGATAGCTAATACCACAAAAAAAGTAGCTATTCAGTGGTTTTTGATTGTCGAAGAAAGTGAGGGAACAGGTAGAAAATGACCACAATGGTAGTATTTTCAGTTATTTGTAGATTTACGTAAAGAAAAAAAAAAAATCAGTTGTCTGCACAGCAAATTCCCAGATGGAGTTGACCCAGGCCGTGCTCTGCCTTCTCGTTTCAGCTCTCATACTGTAAACAAGTGTCTTTTTCATGGTCTTCATAGTGACACTTTTTTTGTATTTTTATGCTTTTTGTTCGTAATTTCCCTGTTTAATAGCTCTTACGTGTAACGTTGAGTTTCTGCTACTGTTACTAAGTGCAAGAAGGCTGTGATATACCTTACAGAGAAATATATGTGTTAGATGAGCTTTCTTCAGTCATGAGTTATAGGGCTGCTGTCTGTGAGTTCAATGTTCATCCAGATAATCACCAATCTGTATATGGGCCTGCTCTAGAAAGTGCTAAACTAACATTTATTGTGCATAATGAGGCTATAGAAAAGATGGGAAGGTAGCTAAATTTGTGAATTCATGAGGTGATAACTGATTTTAAAACAACAAAAAAAGCACAGTAGGCAGTACTGTTATGAGGCTGAAAGCCAAAAAAGTTTACATTACTGTTTACAGCCATGTTGCTCAGAATCAAGAAATGTGAAAACTTTCTTGGCTAGTGTTTTATTATAACGAAATACTGTACATATTTAATTATGTGATATAAATATACATTTTAAAAGGTGTCTTTAAACAGACATATACATAAAACAAGGTCATGTATTGAACACTTGACAAAAAATGTGACCAAAGGTTTAGAAGTAGTAGTTTAGTATTCACTAATGCAGAGTTGATGGCAACTTTATAGAACATAAATAGCACAAATAATGAGAACTGACTCTGTGTGTGTGTGTGTGTGTGTGTGTGTGAATCAACACACTGAGGGGTACGCAAAAAAGTGCTAGACACAGTCCCTGACTTTGTGTTAACATTTGAGGAACAGACAAGAACGCATTGGATCATCCAAATAAAACTACAAGGTAGGGTCTTAAGGCTCAGTGTGAGTGAAACTTCACACATATAATTATATAAAAATTGTTCATGTATAATTTATATATGCAATGATATATATAAACATACACACAATTTCAATGCTTATATTTTATAAATTATATATATAAATCATATAAAATATAAATGCACACATACACAGTCCATTCAAATGTTATATGTTACATTATTGTATACATAAATTATACATTTACAATTTACATACATACAGTATTACTCGCTCTGAGTCTTAGAACCTTACCAAGTAGGTTTTTTGTTTGGTTTTTTTTTTTTTTGAGATGGAGTCTTGCTTTGTCACCAGGCTGGAGTGCAGTGGCATGATCTCGGCTCACTACAACCTCTGCCTCCCAGGTTCAAGCGATTCTCCTGCCTCAGCCTCCCGAGTAGCTGGGATTACAGGCACGCGCTGCCACACCCAGCTAATTTTTGTATTTTTAGTAGAGATGGGGTTTCACCATGTTGGCCAGGATGGTCTCAATCTCCTCACCTCATGATCTGCCCACCTCGGCCTCCTAAAGTGCTGGGATTACAGGCGTAAGCCACTGCGCCCGGCCACCATGTAGTTTTATTTGGATAAGCCAATGTGTTCTTGTCTCTTCCTTAAATGTTAGCAACACAAAGTCAGGGACTGTGTCTAGCACTTTTTTGCATACTCCTCAGTGTGTTTATTCTGTAACAGTGGTCCCTAACCCCCGTGCCTCAGACTAGTGCCAGTCTGTGACCTGTTAGGCCCACAGCAGGAGTTGAACAAGCATTACCACCTGAGCTCCACCTCCTGCAGCGACATTAGTTTCTCACAGGATCGCAAACTCTATTGTGAACTGTGCATGTAAGGGATCTATGTGGTGTGCTCCTTATGAGAATCTAACTAATGTCTGATGATCTGAAGTAGAACAGTTTCATGCCAAAACTGTGCCCCCATCGGTCTGTGGGCAAACTGTCTTCCAAGGAACCAGTCACTGGTGCCAAAAATGTTGGGGACCACTGTTCTATAGGATATCTCAAACCTTCTTGTAGAAGAAGCAAAAGAGCATTTGAAATGGCAAGTTATCTCTTTTATTCATTTTAATGTAAAAAGATGGACCTCATAGAACTTATGAGAGCTGTTAATAAGCTTCAGTAACTTGTCTACTGTTTGTCCAATATAAGGTATTAGTAACACAAAGGTTGAAGCACAGACATAAAAATGCATCACACTAACATGAAGTTAGGTTAAATTACCTGAAATATGTTCAAAAGTATTCACGTGTGAGTAATGACAGTTTATTAGCAAAACAGGGTAACGTAAAATGAATGATATTAATAATCTAACAAATTTTTTGAAAATGAGGCCATTATCTTTACAGTTTCAAGTACTTTAAAAGCTGCTTAAATTTCTTTCATGGGGAACAATATTAATAGGAAACCATTATTCTGCTTGTGAATCAGCATGTGCTCTTGAAAGTTGCATATATTTCTAGCATATGAAGGATATATGCTTAATTACTCAGAAACTTTCATTTAAATAAAAATATGAAGTTACCATTTGAAAAGTTCCAATTTGTTTAAATAATGTAAATGTGAAGCAAACTTGCTGGTGCACAAGAAGGAGCATAATTCCTATGAATGGAGGTACGCCCCTTTCACACACAGTGACAGAACAAGAATTGAACATAGGTCTGGTCTTGTATCATGGCTCCTGCTAATGTACCAAATTTCTTCTGCCATTTTTCCTTAATCCTAAATTGTCAACTTTCTAGCCTCAAATTGCTTTCAGTTAACTATCTCTAATAAGCATTTTTGATAAAACAGAATAATGGTCAGTAATGGAATGACAGCTATGTCACCAATCTAACAATCTCCACAATCAGTGCTATAGAACAATGACCCATGTCTATTACACAAGCTTCCAGATCACAAATTAAAACCTTACGTTTTTTCTGTCAAAACATACTGTTTCATTTTCCATTTTCTAATTTGTTTATTTCACTCATGCTGTGATCATTGGCAATCCACAGAAAGATGAATCATTTTGATTTTATATGAGCATTCTCAAGAAAGTTAGAATCAGATGTAGAATTATTGTGAACAAATACTTTACTCTCAATATTACAAACCTGGGTAGCCCCAAGTATTTACACAGATTGAGAAATGGTCTTTTGATACACTAGTTTTATTATTCTATGTTTTCCTCTGAAAAACAGAAAATTCTATGCCGCCATTTCCATTGAAAAAAATAAATTACGTGATTCCTTTCCTCGCTTCTCTTAGAATTGTTCGAGCTAGAATCAAGTAGAAATGGCATGAACTCACTTCTTATTTTCCGATGATATCTAAGCCAAAGAAGGTGTTATTGACTAAAGGGCTATTAAGAAATGAAATAAATCTTTACTCATGGGTTCATACCCATTTACTTTAGCATGGTCCATTTTAAAAAGAAGCCTTTTAGTTTTAAGTGTTGATCGTAAAAAAACAGAATCATTAATGGAGTAGAGATTTCCTTCTTGCTGGCTTAAGACTGTGAGTAATAAAAATTGGTTAACACTTCCCTCGCTCGTTAGGTAGAATTATTCCCTTGATTGGTGACATCAATGTATTTGTAACAACCCCATCTGCAATGCTGGCAGCCTGGCCTAAAATGTACTGATAAAAGGAACAGAAGCAGGCATTTTGAGAGAAAGCTATTCTAATCATTCAAGGGCAAAGTCAGACATGATACGATTGTGCATTAGATTGCCCCATGCCTTTCATGCTTATGATTATGCTATACATATTTAACTCCTGAATATGAATCTTAAAATAAATAATGTGACTGAATAACTTTTTAGAAAAAATGCTGATTGTAACATATTCAAAATATCTTCAATTTAAATAGCAATGATAGAGAAAAGATTTTATATCAAATGAGAGCAATGTAACGGCTTAAAGTCAGTGTATAATATGTGTACTCAACTTTGCAAAGTAACTTAAAAATAAATGCGAAACTGAATATTACTAATGCTTAAGAGAGTTTTCTGAAATGTGTGTCTCTTGTTGATCATTAAAAGAAATATATTTAAACCATGTAATGTAAGTTCATTGAAACTACAGATTATGAAAAGTACTCTATTTTGGATGAATAAATAAGAGCAAATAATTATAGCCTTATCTATGTCAGCAAAAACATCCAAACATTGTTTTCATCATTTCGACCCCTTGATGTTACAGCTTACCCTACAGTACCTTTTTCTTGAATCAGATATTGACGGTTGAAGTCGTGGAAAAGGCGCAAATGTGGATCCGCAAGGAACTAGCTGTGGAGACATTATGATCTTCTGCTCAGATACTTGTTCAAGAGAAAGAAATTTATTTACAGCCACAAACTCCTTTCATCCAGTAGCATGATCAAAGAAATGGAGGCTTGTGTTTTTATCATTATTTTTTAAGGATTTTATAGGATGTAAACATTTCAGCTTCAGCAGCTGATTCTAATTTCTTTAATGGTATCTTTGATTCAGCATTGCTTGGCAGACTGTTAAGGAAATGTTGATGATGCAGGAAGACCAGTGTACTGGTTAACATGATTATTTTACAGAACACTGTGCATTCATTAATAGCAAATAAATTGTCATAATATTCCTCTCGGCTTCTTTCTAAAAATCTTTTACATTTATTTGGTCTCAAGATGTTTGGTGCTCAAAATATAGAACATACCACTTGTTTCAGAAAATATAACCTATGATCTTTACTCTGGTAAACAAAATCAGATGTTAATTTTAACATCCATCTCCTATGAAATGGTGATCATGTCTACCAAACACACGGGCCTGATGACTCAGAAAAATATGCAGCAATCATATTTCATACTAGCAAGGGGTATGAAATGTCAAATTTCAAGAAGACACTATTTTTTGACACACATCCTACAAAATGACTGATACATTTAGAAACACAATAAACATAAAGTTTATTGTGGCCATAACAGGAATGGCAGAATGCACAAAGAAAATATATATATGTATAAATTCATTAAAATGTAGCAATATAGAAAATGTACAAATCCCATTAAAAGGCAAACAAAATGTTAGGAGGAGATTTAAAATTTAGATGATGACAATTTTGCAAAGTAGAATATAAATATTTTTTGAAGTCTTAATCATGAGAGACCTGTTTTGATTGAAAAATCAAAGTAGTAAAAGACAATTAGTTAAATATTTTAACTAACTGTTCAGTAAAAGACAGTTAAATATTTTTGGTATATCAACAGTACGAAATAGTATTGTAATCACAAATAATGATAGATGGCTATTCATAAAGTACTATTAAGTGGAAAACCGATATATAAACAAACAAAAAATAGGTTACCAAAAACCATTGTGATTTGATCCTGTTTAGGTAAAGCATATACATGTAAATATAGAAAAAATGGTAAATATTATACACTAAGTTATTAGCATTGCTGAAATTATGTTGTGTTTTTTTGAAGTTTCTAGTAATTGTCACTAATCAGTATTTTCCATTTTCTTATACTGATCACATACTGCATATGTAATGTAAATAAAGTGCTAACAAAATAAGAAACATCGTTTACACTTAATAGCATCTCTATCACAAGATTTAACCATGATTTTACTTCCTAAAATGTTTATCCCTTCAAAACCACTTTTTGAATGCTATATATGAAGATTCAAATAGCTGCTCTCTGATGACATTAGCTCATTTAACAATAGGCCATAGTGGGAATCACATCATATCATTTTCCTAACTACTATTTAATTATTACTTCGGCCCCTGACAACTTCCCAGAATTATTTGTTAGTTTCCGATAAAAACTTAGAAGGATGAATCAGAAGCCAAAGATTTACCGTAAATAGTAATTTTATACAACATAAGTTCTTGAACTTATCACTGCCCAGAGATGAAGAACCATGTCCTCTAATATTCTCATAACTTTTATTCTGCTGAGAAGTCTGTGGGGAGTTGCTTTTCCCATTTCTTCGACTGTAGGCTTTGCCATCTACAGCTTTGAAGACATTTTCTTCAACTCAACTGAGCTAGACCCATCCATGTCTTCTGGCCTCATCAGTGAAAATACATTCTTGCCATTCTCATCGCAGAATCCCCTCACAGACTTCCAAAAGGACAAGTTACCACCTGAGTATTATAACATCAAGAAAAGTGGCGTGGAATAAAGGAAGACGAACTTTGTAGCCACACTGACTTGCATTTAAATCCAGCTATGGGCTGGCTTGCAAGAGGACTTAGAATGCACCACGTTAACTGTTCTGCGACTCTATTTCCTCGAGGTAAAATGGAGGTAACGGCTCCTACTTTCTATTATTAATGAGAATAAAATAAGAATGTATAGGAAATACTTAATATAGAACTCACGGGTCAAAGCTTCTCCATATTTTGGTCTCACATCTTTATGGTATTCTTATGATAACCATTATTATCATACAAACACAAATAATTTTTAAAAAATCACCCCAAAACAGACTTTCAGTAAGGATACACGATATTATTGCTGAGAAATGTAGATTTGTGATAAGTTTGCTGAAATAAGAGCTCAGTGATTATTTCAGCAGAATCTCTAGTCAGTCTGTGCTAGAGTCTCTCCATGAAGTAATTAGAGATGTCTTTATTTCAGCAATTTAATGTAATTACACTAAAATGTCTGCTGGTAAAAGTGAAGAACTGACGACTGAAGCAGCATTTCCTAGCATGTGGAAGTTACAGAAAGTGGTAATTCTGAGTATCTCGGTATTCTAAATAGGTTTATCTGTGAGTCAGCTCTCTTACTCCCATTATCTATAGCTACCAAAACACAAATTTGTAGTTTAGTTTCCTTTGCTCAATACTATAGTAAAATGTTGGGGTTTTTTTTTTTAGCAACAAAGTCTTTATTTTATCAGTCTTTTTCCATCTTAGGAAAGAGATGCCTTATCACATGTTCATATTTATTTATTTCACAATGAATAAAATAAGGATCAACAGAAATAATACTCTGATTTAAAACATAAGTCCATGAGACATCTTTTCAAAGCATCAGTTTGGCATAACAGTACATGCTGCCAGGAACAATTCATTCTGATTCTGAATAGTTCGTAAATACCAGCACTAGCCAAGCAAGAAACAGGGAAAAAGTAGGTGATATTTACAATTTCCATGTAATTTATTTGGACCTGATTTTGAGTTTCCAGAACTAACATCAATAGAAGCATTCAACAGCTAAGTTCATTTTTAACCTAATATCCTGGAACTCTAACATTTCCAAGCTCCTACCTGGGACATGAGTCTTATTAACAGGAAAGGGAAAAAAATATCTATATAAACAACAGAAAAGTTATATATAATCCTTGAGATTATGTGTTTCTTACTCCAGCCTTGAATTTTCACACTTAGTTTAATTCTATGTATATTATATTTATTAAATAAAATAAAATGAAAATAAAAGAGAGTAGAAAAATTGTGACTTTACTGCAATCTCCAGTAATGTATCACCAGGAATGAACTCTAGCGTGTTTAATGATTCTCTGTTGCTGAGCCAAAATAAGTGACTTCTGCTCTCTATGTGATCTTTTCCACATGTGAAAGGATGCCTAATTGATAATGTTCTACTTTATTAATATACTTTGATTAATAATCAAGCTCATAATCTCTTTTTATAAACCAAGGCCTAAACCATACAACCTATAATGTAAGGCACTGCAATGAAACAAAGGAGCTCGGGCTGCTAACTTCTCCATATCATCTTGGGAATATAATTTCCACTCATGTAAATCTGGAGCATTCAAAATTTACCCCTTCTAAAGAAAAGCAGCAGCAATTCAAAACCAAAGAAAATTCTCAAATAATCAGCACATGCAGAGATCTCTATCTGGCCAAATCTAATTTTACTCTTTTTGTGGGCAACCAAGGATAATATAAATGATGTATGAAATAAAATTTGCATTTTTACTTTAGTGATCAAGGTGATTATTAAGAATATCATAATTCAACATAGGTATTACTTGCACCTACTAATATCTTTTAAAGCACAGGCTTCCTAGTGATTCTGACAGAATGACTAAGAGAAAGCTATTGAGGTAGTGAAGCTCTCTTCCAATATGCAATAATTATTGGCCTTCTTAGGACTGCATATGTAAGAAGAAAATTATCCCTTACAAAAGGGGTAATTACAATTACAAAAGGAGATCCTTGTTCTCATTTCTCTGTGGAGCGGTCTATATGTTTCATAATGATGAGGATCATTTAAAAAGACAAATCTGATGATTCCAGAGAAGCAACTATAAATATGAACTAGTTGTACTGGCATTAACTGGCAGCACTCTTACAAACCAAAATGCATTTGGAAACTTCAAGTTCCTCAATCTTCTGGAGTCCTTAGTCTCCCAAGAGATATGAACTAGCTTTCTCCCATGTTAGATTTGAGGAAATTTGACTAGCTTTTTCCTAGGTTAGAAATCGAGGGATTCTTTACATAATCCATGTGGAAAAATAATCCTCAGCTTGGGTGCAGAAGTATTTATTTATTCACTCAATAATTCTTATGTCTTCTATTGTGGTTGGCATCATATATAAAGCTAGGAACAGACAATAGGTTTTGTTTTCATAGAGCTCTTACCATAGCCAGAAGAAGCAGAAAATAAATTAAAAAAAAATAAATGTTTACTTACACATTGGAATAAGTGCTCTGAATGGAAAATCCATGACACTAAAGAATGGGTATGTTGAGTGGGTGATAGGTAACTAGGGCCTCTCCACTAGTACCATAAAGCCTGGGCTGAGGGGCTTCTCTTCTTGTAGATGGTCAGCTCCAAAGGTAATCTGATTAATTTAAAATTGGCTTTTATTCACAATTTGAAGATAATGCATGATACCTGTCATCAGGGTCCAGTATTCTTGCATTCAGTGCACAAAAACTTGGAAGGTAATAGATTGGTGGGGAAAAAAAAAAGGAAGAATATTTTTTACCTAAGATATATTAATGCACTACCTCGGAAACCACATATTCAAAGACTGTTCCCATATCTGATGATTATCAATATTTTAATGTTGAGTGCATTTGAAAAATAACTATTTTCAGTATATTTATGCTTTGAGAGAAAATCTTAAATAGCAGTATTGTTTCATGGAGTAAACTGATTTCCTACTAGACTCTGTGGAAAATTGTTTCTGCATTGAAACTACACAATGGGCCAGGTGCATTACCTTAAACTTGCTCATTTTGAAACCTTACTCCAGGCAATAAATACATACAAGCCACAAAATTATTATTAACATAGTATTTGCTAGAGTTGGGGAGACTAATTATTTGAGCTGAAACAGAAATGCTTATGTCTTGAAATTATTCTCAGATGAAGAATAAGAAGAAAACAGGAAGTCCAAGAAAGCTGTCATGAACTAATTTAGCATTAAGTGGAACAAACGTATTAAAAGAAGGCATTCATCTTTAGCCTTTAAAATCATAAAAGAACAGAAAAAAAGGAAGACTACTTCTTAAAAATTTGATTAAAGGGTAAAACCAAGAAATAAAGTAAATTCAAAAACTGTGAAAACAGAATTTATATATTTTTGATATACATTAGATAGATCGTAAAATCCACCCAAGAAAAAGCAGGTCACTTTGTGGAACTTTGTGGAAATGACCCAACTTCACTGATACCTTTCTGCTGAATCATCTGAATGAAAGGAAACAAAAACAGAAGAATTCTCAGCATCCTCAATTCTAGAAGAGAATTCTAATATAATTTTCCTAGTAGAGACTAGCCACAGCCTGGACTGCATAATAACTACCCTTCAAAATCACCCACTTCCGTTTTCTTTACTTACTTAGCTCCATGTTATCAAGGTGTAATTCTGATTATAATTTCACTTTTCATGCATATTATTTAATGTGAACAAAGTCACTACCCTAACATTAAGGTTTGTTTCTCAGTCATACTTTAGTTTGCTAAGTATGGGTCAGTTCCTCTGAAATTACACAACTCTGGATGTTCTCACAAAAACAGAAGCCCAACATTCTAGGAGGAGTGTAAGACTGTACCATGGCCCTCACCAAGTAAGGCCATTATGATGTATTCATCATGTGGTCAACACCATCTCATTTTGTCTTTGATTTGGCTTTATTGTTAAAATCTCAAAGAATTAAATTTCAATTGTTCAGCTGTTACACATTGTAAAAGTGTTTGTCATAAGCAATATTCATTTAAAGATAGTATCAGTAACACATTGGAAATTGGAGAGCCAAGATGCCTGGATCTGCTAATGATAATTCCAATTAATAATGACAATTGAAAATCACTCTAACAAATATTTGAGAAAACATAGTAAAATGTATTCTAGTTTAGGCTGTTTAAAAAGTTTCTCTAAAACATTTTTTAGAATAATGCTTATTTTCTTTGCACATTTTTATAACCTTGGTTTTACCAAGGTTATAAAATGACTATATGAAATGTCAGGTTGTTAGGTGCTAAATGAGGTCTGAGGAGAGTTGACGGGGTGGCGGGTAGCTAGTAAAACACTTGAGGAATCATAGACAGTTTCATTACAGCTTTTTCTCTCTGAGCATGAGCCGGTCTGTACGCAATCTGTGGGTGCAAGCCACAAGCCATATGTACAGTGTCAGCATGATAATTACATCTTTTACAGACAATAGTGGCTTCCAGCCAAGCATGAGCTCACATGGGTGATCATCTAATGTGCCGCACATGGCGTTGGATACATATCATGCAGAGTTGTGTGCCTGCACTCCAAACCTGCTGAGTCACACTGTGTCAGAAAGCCACCTTGGCCTGCTCCTGACTAAAGTGAAACCATCTCCCTTACACTCCACCCCCTAAGCTGAGGGCATCCTCCAGGCACGGACACATGCCCACAAGGTGGAACCCTGGATCCAGAGGCCACAGCAGTAATAAAGGGAGCAAAAACTCCAGGTTATGGCAGGCAACCACTCCACGTGACATTACCACAAGGCTGCTTTATACATTAAGTCAGGTTTCTATTTCCCTATCTTTACAGGCATTGGGCCAGGCAATAACAGGTTACTATTCAGCCCCATACCTGGTGGAGAAAGACATCTTTCCTACCATAGGTCTTGCCACATGGCCTGGCCTCACATGGGCCAGTGACCAAGTAGTCACTTTTGTAACTTATAGGTAGTTAACCACAAGGTTAAGCCTCGATAAAATGCCGAGCTAACAGTGCAGATTATCATAGGTGTCACTTTCTTGGTGATCACCATTCATATTGCTTTGAGTTCAGCCCATTGACCACACTGTCCACTTCCAGTTTCAAACAATATGGTGTCAGTACTAGGTGGGACTGCAACAGTGGTCCAGACAGCAGTAGCAGCTCAGCTAGACCCATGTCTAGGGGTGCCTCAGGCCCCATGGCCTTATCTTGCATTAGGACTACAGGTTCCAAGATCTCTTGCAACTCTGCTGCTAAGGGGCTTATACTCAGCATACTCCACTGGTCTAAGTTGGTGCCCCACTTTGCTAAAGTGGATGTCTATGCCATTCCAGTCTGGGGGGTTGTTACCCATGAAAGCACCCATCTCGCCACTGGGTAAGTCATCCATATGACAACTGCAGCCTATCCTGTCACACTCTCACTAACCTGAAGGGCAGCATACGCAGTTACTAGCTGCTTTCCCAGTCTGAGGGACTGTTATCCATGAATACACCCATCCCACTATTGAGTAATTCATTGCATGATGACTGTAGCCCATCCTGCCACACTCTCATGAGCCTGAAGGGCAGCATATGCAGTTACTAACTCCTTCTATATCAATGAATTCTATAGCTCAGCTTCTTTCCATAGTTGGGACCAATAGCCTACTGGTATTCCCAGGCGCTCCATGCACTGCCGTAGGCCTCAGCCAAAACTACCTGTGGATACATGCACATCCAGTTCAAATGGGCTCCCCTGGTTAATTTTCCATAGGGGTTGTGCCTGCTGAATAGCCCACTTGGCTGCTAGAAAGGTTGTCTCAGCCTCATCATCTTAATTCTAGGCAAGGGGAGCATTGCCACTTCAAAATCTACAAGAGAATCAGTGGCTAACATAATATCATTAACAAGACCACAACATATGGTGAGGCTATGCATATAGACCTGTGGCAACACTGTGAAAGTCCATTGTCTCTCTCTCATGAAGGCAAACTGTTCCTGGCTTTCTGGAAAAGAATGCATTAGTCATGTCCACTACATAGTGGTACTGTCCCAGTTCTCTTAAGCAGTGTATCAAGTCCGTAATAGACGGCACAGCTGCCAAGCCATGTAAAATACCCACCCCCAGAATGTATCTGCACTATTGTCTACTAGTGCCAGCACTCGTGATATGTTGGTGGTGGACCAGTGGATTGTAAACCTCACATGGGACCTCCAGTTGTGGTGTCTCCCCACGCCAGGAACCTCGGCCAGTTCCTTCATCAAACAGAAAAGGCTGTATACCCCTACCTGGTTGCAGCACATAGCCTTTGAGCTGAAGTGGCCAGGCAGGACTGGGTCATGCAGCAATGTCCTTCCCCCACTTGGGCATTTTCTAGAATTGCTGCTCCGGAGACAACTGTCTCCACAAAGTTAAGAGTACTTCATTGGGCTGCTTATTGATTGTCTCTCAGTCCGAAATCAAATGTATCCATATCTGTGAGTGTGTCACTCGTTGGGGCATTCTTATCTCTCGTGGGGGCGGGGGAGCCTGCAATTGGAGCACCTTCCCCTTCTTTACGGTGTGAACCCAGGTCTGCATTCACAGCAGCCTGTAGTTCCTTTTCCAAGTTTTGTAGCTGGGCCTCCAGGTGCCCTGCCTGCACCTGAAGGTCCCCATTCATGGCAGCTTCTAACTCCTTTCCTGAGCTGTGTAGCCAGGTTTCCAGGTGCCCCACCTGCTCCTGAAGGGCCCTAAACTCTGCTGGATCTCTCAGGGACTGAGTGTGTACTTCTCCTAGTGCAGTTAAAAACGCCCATCCAACTCTGCCAGCAAAGACTCATTCCTTCTCGGTGTTCTGTGTTTCCAGCTGCTTCACTGCCTCCTCCATGCAAATGGAGGACCCATCTACTGCCACCCAGGTTCCCACCAAAGGCCACCGGAGCAATATAGCTGCCACCAGGCACCACTACCCATGTTGTGGCTACATGGTAAACCTGAAATCAGCATGGACCAAAGGCTCACCCAGCTGGGGATCCTCTTCATGAAATTAATCGTTAGGTTCTAACTGAGGTCTAAGGGGAGTCGGTGAAGTGGTGGGTAGCTGGAAAAACACTCGAAGAATCATAGACAGTTTTGACATAGCTTTTACTCTCTCTGTGTGTGAAAGCCGGCCTGGACGCAAGTCGTGGGTGTGAGCCACAAGCTGTATGTACAGCATTAGCAGTGTAATTATACTTTTTACAGACAATAGTGGCTACGAATCAAGCATGAGCTCAGGTGGGTGATCACCTAATGCGCCTAACGTGGTGTGGTTATATAATGTGCCTCATATAGCATGGTTACATAATGTGTGGAGTTGTGTGCCTGCGCTCCAAAACTGCTGAGTCAGGCTGCACTGGAAAGCCACTTCAGCCTACTCCTGACTAAAGCATAGCCACCTCCCTTACACAGGTCATACTGAAATTCTGTTTTACTAAATTATAACTCAATTTTCCATGGATGATCTGACTCTCTCACACTAATTATTCTTAAAATGTTCTAACTTCTGCTTATTATCCTAGCACCACTCAATTGAAAATTAACTTTGAAATGTGCTAAGAAGATTAGAGCTTAAGAAATGAAATACTCACTTCCATGAAATGTATCCTTTTTTGAATTTTTTAAAAATAACATTACCCTCCTCTTTTTGTTATGTTATGGTTTTATATTTTGTCTAAACAATGGCATTTCATGCAGTTTAATCAAGTATTATTAAATGCCTTCTTGAAGACAGAAATCAGAAATGAACACAAAAAATAAAAAATGAATACATTTTAATGAAATTATTCATGATAAACTAAGTTCTTTCTGTTTTAAAAGTAAATGAGTACTATTTTACTTAAATTTACATAAGAATATAAGAAAACATTTTTCTTTTGGAAAACAAAGCATACAGATGGATGCCATATGTTAACTAATTCAATAAATATTTGAGTACTTCATGTGTGTTCGCATTGCATGGGCTGCTGGGAATACGGTGCCCTCACAGGCTTTCTTAAATCATTATTATGTATACATTAAGTGAGATTATGGATATATTTCAATCAGTTTATGATGTTTGAGTATAGATTCCCAACATTTCTATAAATTTCCAAATATTAGTATATTACACTTTATGCACAATTTTAAAAATAAGCCCAAATAATGTTTTTAACAATGATAAAGTTTCCAAGTTAGGAGAGCATCATCCCACATGTTGCCAGCTGTTTTCAATTTAATGGTATACAGTATTTAGTTTTTATTTCAATTAAACTACTAGTCTAAAAAAGTGGCATTTCCCTCACTTATCTTGACAGTCATTAAATAATAATTGCAACTCTTATCAATCTCATAAAATGCAATGACATGATCTCAATATTAGATTTTGCTTTAAATTTTGGAAACAGATAAGAAATAATTTTCTCTGATGTCTAAAGGTAATTCAGCAAATCTTTTAGTTACTAGCCACTAAACAATAATTAAATATAATACATTTAAGTAAAAATGTATTATATATACAAATTATATCTATTATATCAAAATGAGTGATGATATTAGTTACAGTGGCATGCTGTTAGTTGTTGTTATTACTTTAACAACTCTGTTCAAAAAATTGGATAAATTTCTTATATACTCTGAAATAATTTATTGAAATAAATTAGTGTTATCCAACAAAGGTATGATCAAATTTGAAGAATTATAAAGTGAATTAAAATGCGTTGCCTTAGTTGAATTCCATTTTTAAGGGTAGCTCAATTTTCCATACTACCTACATTATGAATATAGTTCTATGCTGTTGTTGAGTAAAAGGATCACTCTTAGTAGTTTTTAAGTCCAGAAAAAAGAATATGCACTTTTATATGTTTTATAATCTCCAAATATGAACACTTCCTTCTTTCTCTAACCACTGTCAAAAATAATCTCTTAATACTGATGCATCATCAAATGTTCCGAAAATCCAAGAATTCCAAAGGAAATTGACTAAAATTGCAAAGTTAAAACTTTAATTATAAACATAACTTCAAATCAGGGACCATGTTTGGGGAAAAGTGAAACTAATCTGTATATCAAACTTTATTTGCCAATGTTCCAATCCAATTCTCCTCAAAAGGAAGCTAGATGGAGCAAAATCACTCAGCTGAAAATTATGCAATGCAAAATAAATATGAATTCAATTTTCCTGTTTGTGTCTTTGAGATTACAGCAGCATTGAATACCAACCAACCAAGAAACAACAACAAAACTTTAAACACATAAACATGAGCACAGTACTGTGCTAAAGTGAAAGTAGCATAATGTGGCTGAATCATAGTTGTTCAGTTCTACACAGAACCATAAAAACCTATGTATAAAAATTATATCCCAACTCTCAGCAAGTATGTAACCTTAAAAATATGTCTAATCCCCTCTCTTTCTCATTATTTCATCTATGAAATAGAAATTAAAGATATCTATTTAGGCCAGGCGCTGTGGCTCACGCCTGTAATCCCAGCACTTTAGGAGGCCGAGAAGGGTGGATCACAAGGTCAGGAGATCGAGACCATCCTGGCTAACATGGTGAAACCCTGTCTCTACTAAAAATACAAAAAATTAGCCAGGCGTGGTGGCGGGCGCCAGTAGTCCCAGCTACTCGGGAGGCTGAGGTAGGAGAATGGCATGAACCCGGGAGGTGGAGCTTGCAGTGAGCCGAGATCGCGCCACTGCACTCCAACCTGGGTGACAGAGCGAGAGTTGGTCTCAAAATCAATCAATAAATAAATATATAAATAAATAAAAATCTATTTATATTTGTCAAGTAGGTGACTGTACTGAGATTAAAAAAAGCATCTAATATCTAATTATCACTCCAAAATTATTATATCTCTTAGTTCCTAAGTAATAAATAGAATATACGAAACCGAAGAAGTCAGTAAATGTGTTTTAAATCAATATGTTGAATACATTTGAAAAAAACAGAAATAAAATGAATTACATTATATAACCCAACAATATAACTTGCTACAGACTGAGATCAGGAAATCCAGGGACCTAATCCTGCCCATTGCCTCTTTTTTTACATCCTATAAACTAAGATTTTTTTTTCTATTTCTAAATGTCTCAAAACAAATCTAATGAATAGTAATGTTTTATGGCATGTTAAAGTTACTTGAAAATCAAATGTCAGTGTCCATATACAAAGTCTTATTGGCGCACAAACATACTCATTGCATATTGTCACAGAATGCTTTTAAGTTACAACAGCATAAATGAGTACATTTAATAAGAGACCTTATGGCCCCAGAGACTAAAATATTTACTATCTGGCATTTACACAGAAAAACTTTGCTGATCTTTTTTCTAACAAGCAAGATATTTTATATTCTAATAATGTGTTACACTTGTCACTTTTAAAAGACTCAGTTTTTGATTGCACAGGATTTATTATTAATTATCTGATAATAATTCTATACTATTAACCACTAGGACATGAGATATGCCATAAAGTTGGGAGAGATAATGTCCAATGCACCATTATATATTGATTAGTAATATATTTAAATATACCACCTATTCAATTATTAAATAAATGTTTTTTGATATGAGGTAGTCAAACACTTTAAGAATAATTATTCCCTTTTCCAGATAAAATACAAGGTGTCTAGCACCTAAAAAATTAAATATACAACATAATTTACAAAATGAAATATACAAGAGCATTTATAATTTTAAAAATCATTATTTAAGATATTTAGATAAAAGTTATATATAAAACATAATTTACAAAAGGAAGAGTTATATAAAAATATTTATCATTTAAAAAACCATGATGTGAAAGGTTTAAATAACCAACTCATTTACACTAACCCAAAATCCGCCTAAAGTCTAGTAAGAGAATATAGTTTCTAAAATGAGCTTTTGTCTCATTAGAATTTGTTAATTACTTTTTAAGAACTGACCCAAATATGCATTACCTTTCCATAAGCATAGTCAGAAAATTATATCAAGTCTTTTCAGGACAAGAATATGGGGCAACCTGGTGACACTGCATCTATGGACACAAAACTTCAGAGTGTATTAATTTGAAGTAAAAGCTTAAATATTTTTACAGAGCTCTGAATTTCCAAAAGATAGCTTACTGGATAAGGAGATGGAGTTATAAGTCTAGTATGTCTGAAAGTGGCTGGAGGAAAAGAGATCACAGGACAACTTTCTACAGTACACCTTTCTTGTATAATCCCCCTTCTGAGTTCATCCACCTGCTCACCCTCAAAGAACTAGGCATTAGGAGCACATAACTCACTGGAGAAATAATAATTAACATATAAATGGATTGGGGAGCTTGGGAGGTGTTTTTAAGTCCATTATTTCATTTTTCAACCAATCAACAAAAATACATAGATTTATTGAATGCCTATTAGGGGTAAGGTGCCAAACTTGACTATGGGAAAATGGCAATAAATAAGATACCTGCTCCTCCTCAGGAAGACAAGAAACAAGTGGTTCTGTTAAAGGATGATCAGTATTGAAGAACTGTCAGTCTATGTGTTACGAAATAAGAGTGAAGGAAATATAAAAAAGGAGGATTTAATTCAGTCAAACCTCTTACTGAGAAAATGACCAAGATACAGAATTCTGAAGGATACAAGTCGACTACAGAAAACGCTGGTGGGACATTAAGGAATAAAACATGTTCAGAGTAGTGTTAGCAACATAAATAAATATGGTGAGACATTTTATATAGTTATAAATTATGAATTATTTAGCAAAAGCATAAGCAAAATATTAATTTAAAATATAGTTGTGGTAGTCTTGAAAGCTATTGAGCTATAATTCTTAAACAGAATTTACTAGAGTTAAGCTTTATGCATGAGAAATTTTGCTCATGATTTAATTTGTAGCTTTCAAACAATTAAATTCGATATGAAGATAATTATCCCATCTGTCTTTCAGCAATATCTTAGAGAATTAACATTTTAACACACTGCAGTTGTGAGGATTCTAAAATCAGAATACTAAAGTTTAATCTCAGTAAAATGTCTTGTGTACATCTCATGAAGTATTATTAATCTGAAGTCTCTTGCTATATAACAATAGAAACATAAATTTTGTCAGAGAGGGTAGCAATAAATCACACTTACTTCCATCTTATTACTCTCAAATCTGTGAAAGTAGATGTAGAGGAAAAGAAAATCTTGGGAAATAAAATAAGTCCAGACAAAACCAAACTTAATTAAAAAGTCATAAAGTATAATCTGTAACTCTGATTTTTATCTTTGAAGAATCATACTGTGTTTGGAAAATGGATGTCCATGATAATTTTCTATAATTTTCTGGATGGTTCTTAATGAATAAGGTATGTAATATTTCATGTTTTAAAAATTAAATACATTACACACTTATCAGATGGCCAAAATAAAAAATAATGACAACCCTATATGCTGTGAGGATATAGAAAACCTGGATCCTTTATACATTGTTGATTAGAATGTAGGTGGTACAGCCACGCTGGAAAAAACAGTTTGGCTGCTTCTTAAATTAAACGTGGAACTGCCACATAATCCAGCAATCGTACTCAGGCATTTATGCCACAGAAATATAATTGTGTATTTACACAAAAAACCTGCACATAAATGTTCATAGCAGCTTTACTTGTAATAGCTCAAAACTGGAAACAGCCCAGGTTTGCTTCCATGGATGACTAGTTAAACTATAGTACATCTGCACCATGGGATACCACTCAGTGATAAAAAGGAACAAATCACTCACACACAGCAACAACACAAGTGACTCTCCAAAGCAACCTAAATATCCATGAAAGGTCACTATAACAATAAGTTATGGCATTCACATGCAAAAGATCACATCACAAATTTTAAAATCACAAGAAAACTTGATGCACTATTGTAGACATATCTCTATGACTTCCTGAAAAGTGAAAAAAGAAATATACAAAACAGACTATATAGCCACCATCATTTGTATAAAGAAATATATATATTTAATTATAGATGTATAGAATATGTTTTGAGGCATATATTAGAAAAAGAAAACCCACCTAAATTGATGGTCTTTAGAAATGTAAACTGGAAGAAGCCAGAGATACAAATGAATGTTTACACTATTCTTGTTTACGCTAGTCTTAAAATTTTAAACCACATGACTGTATTACCTATTCAAAAATAAATATTTTTAAAATAATAATATATACTTCAACTTCTAATAATGCTCTTCTGAAAACAGGAGTTGTTTTACTTGTAAATGGGATTGCATTTAGAAGGATGAAAGGGCAATATGGGAAAATTTAGACTTGGAAACTGGAAACAAATTGATTTGAAATTGAGTTGCTGGATGTTAGAAATGCTTGGATGGTTTGGTCACTTTCTTTGGTATGATTCCATATTCTCACTAAGCAGGCTTTTCATCCTAATTTGTTTTCAGACATAAAGTTCACTGGAAAAAGAATGCCCTGAGCAGCACAAAGGCACATTGACGAGCTTGCACTTTCATGTCTTGTTATACATGATCACATTTGTTTTATAGTACAAATGATGTCTCCTGTAAGACTAAGCAATGTGATTTTACTCAGAATGTGAGCAGTTGAGAAAAACTTTGAAATAATGACTGCTTTCACAAAAATAAAAAGTTCAGATTTAAAACTAATGTTTATGAAATGTTTTTCTGGACAGGAAAAAAGGGGGAAAAAACATTAATCCTCATTCTTAGCAAAATATTTTTTAAAAATCCTAGCCCAGTGGACCTTTCAAAAGCTTAATATTTGGATAATATACAATTTGATTCAAATATATTTATAGTTTCTTCATACATGCTAAAAGTTACTAGTGGAACCTGTCATAATTGCTATAAATTATGAGACTTTCCCCACAGGTCTAATCCCGCCAACATTTTAAAATTGTCCAGGTTCAGATTTATATTTCCATAAGAGGTAAGCAGGATATAGTTATAACATAATTATAAAATTAAAAAGAGAATAAGGTAAGAATAAGACCACCTTTGTTTGCTTAGCTCCTTTCTTCATCACCACCATGAAGTAGATCACCAGTGTAGAGAAAAAGAGAAAGTGCATTCACAGGGACATACCAATAGTTTAGGGGAGACTGAGCAGAAGACATGACCTTGAGGAAACAGGATCAGGCTGGAGAGGTTGCTAAGCAAGTCCAAATAGGAACCTGCAAGCAAGTCCCCAAACAGTGCTCCACTTGGCCTTTTCCTTTTATAGCTTTTTTGCCGTATAATTTATATAGCATACAATTTACCTATTGAAAGTGAATAATTCAATATGTTTCAGTGCATTAACAAAGTCATGCAATCATCACCAAAGCAAATTTTAGGATATTTTCAGCACCCCAAAAGAAATGGTGCACCCATTTGCCCAGTGAGCTGTCCATCCCACCCACCCCCCCAGCTCCAGCAACTATTAATATAATTTGTGTTTTCATAGATTAGCCTATTCTAAATATTTCATGTAAATGAAATTATACAATATATTATCTTTTTATGTCTGACTCTTCTCATTGAGCCTAATGTTTTCAAACTTCATCCATATTGTACCTTGTATCATACTTGATTTATTTTTATTACTGAATAATATTCCTTTGTATGGATATACCACATTTCTACTTTTGGGCTATTATGGGTAACACTGCTGTAAATATTAACGTACAAGCCTTCTGTGAATTTATGTTTCCATTTCTCTTGAGTATATACCCAGTAGTATTCTGGGCCATATAGTAAATCTATGTATAACCTTTGAAAATTGCCAGATCACTTTCCAAAGCAGCTTCATCAGTTTATATTTGCACCAAACAATTTTATGAGAGTTGTAACTTCTTCAAATCCTCAACAACATTTGTCTATTCCATTCCATGCTAAATATTATTCTTCTATTCTGTGAATTATCTTTATAATTTCTTGATGATGTATTTTGAAGCACAAAAGTTTTTAATTTTAAAGAAGCCAAATGTATCTATTTTTGTCTTTTGTCACGCATACATTTGGTGTTACATCATTTGTCTCTAGCACAGTGGAAACTATATATCTTCTGAAAGATGGAGTGTAATTAGCTACTCTTCTTATCTTTGCAGCATATGGGCCTCCTAGTGATGGCAGCCAGCAATTTGACATTTATATTATCAACAGATGGACACCTTCCCATAACACTGAGTGCTTTCTAAGTCACCTCTGCTTATACCCTGTGGCACCTGACATCACAGCTCAGAACATGCCTTAGTCTTGTAAACAGAAGATTAGTGTTAATTCCTCAAAAGCAATAGCAGTATAAAAGGAAAAACCTAAGCATCAGATTCTAATGAGTGATGAAATCTCCCAGTTCTTACAAAACCTATTCTACTGTGGTGAAACAGAAGTAAAGAAAAAATCTAAACACACAGATAAATAAACTTCCCTTAAAAAAAGAACAAGTAAAATCAGAAAGTCAAAAAAATCATTGAAGATATTATTGAAGAAAATTGGAATGAAATCAAGAAAACTTGAATCATCAGCAACTTAAGGCACAATGCACGTCATGGAACATTGATTGCAAAACTAACACATATTCTGGTAAAGGTACTAAACTGCATAGAAAAAGAATGTAATAAATATTTGGTAAGGTACAAGAACAGCATATGTAAATTAGAGTAATCTGAGATTTTTCCATGGAAAAAAAAATCAATGCCTGAAAATACAAGAATTATCTACAGGATTATGCTTCAAAGAGTAACAAAAGAGCTATATACCCACGGGATTTAGCCTTCTAGTAAAAAGACAACGTATTTTCATAAGCATGCAAGAAGTTAAACAATACTCATCACACTTCCTTGTGGAGAGAATAAAAATATGTAATTAAATATTTGAATTTAAGAAGCATGTCAAAATTAAAAACTCGGGATGCTCAGAATGGGAGATACTGTTGCTAAGTACTATTACTGAGACAATTATACCTCTAAATAGGAATAAACTCAAACAACTTTTGAAATTATGATTTTGGAATCAAATGTGAATATTAAAAACCTTGCCATTATTTAAAAAAAATTCGGAGGTGGAGGTGTGAGGCAGTGTGGACACTTACTTTCTCATCCTTCACTGGACAGACAATGGATGTCTAAAGTTGAAACATTTAATTTCACAATGTTCTCATTATAGATGACTTGTAAAATCTAATAGCTCTTCTTGTAAAGAAACATTTACTTGTTCAACAATACTTTCAACTTCACTTAAGTTTGTTTCTATCAACTTAAATAATATATTTCATTTTAAAAAATTTTGTATGGGATGATTTCATTTCAGTAAAATTCTTTCTTACCCTTTCACTGTCCATTCATCTGTCCATTCATCATCCATCCATATTTCTCTTTATATCTACATATAAATGTAGAAATGTCTAAAATTATCACATCAATAATATTTTTGAGTGAGTTTCCTTATTTATATTTTTCTGTATTTTTTATTTTTTAAATGGACATTTATAATTTGAACAAAAACAATACATCTTCTTTTAGAAAATTGTTAGTAAGAATCAATCATTTCATAAAATTATAGATTAGAAACAAACTCCAGTATGGTAACATCCAGAAAAAAACTATTTCAGATATAAATCAGCTAGGGATAATCTAAAATGCAATTCTGATTTGGTACGTCTATAGTGGGCCCACAAATTTAGCATTTGTAAGTGTCTAGAGCCATATATTGAGTAATAGAAATTTTAAGAAATTTTATGGTGCTACTCATTAAATAAGAAGAACATTATAAGCATAAAATGATGATGTGAGGGAGAATTTAAGAAAATAATAACTAAAAAATAAAAATAGTAAAAAAAACATTTCTTTGTATTGTACTTCTGTGCTGAGTAGGTAAAGGGAGATCTGTTTTTACAGTTCTTTAAAGTATTCCTTTACCTGCTATATTCTGATAAAACAAAATTTCTCTTTGAATTTAAGAAGTGAATCTTAAATCCAGAATCTACAATGAACTCAAACAAATTTACAAGAAAAAAACAAACAACCCCATCAAAAAGTGGGCGAAGGACATGAACAGACACTTCTCAAAAGACATTTATGCAGCCAAAAAGCACATGAAAAAATGCCCACCATCACTGGCCATCAGAGAAATGCAAATCAAAACCACAATGAGATATCATCTCACACCAGTTAGAATAGCGATCATTAAAAAGTCAGGAAACAACAGGTGCTGGAGAGGATGTGGAGAAATAGGAACACTTTTACACTGATGGTGGGACTGTAAACTAGTTCAACCATTGTGGAAGTCAGTGTGGTGATTCCTCAGGGATCTAGAACTAGAAATACCATTTGACCCAGCCATCCCATTACTGCGTATATACCCAAAGGACTATAAATCATGCTGCTATAAAGACACATGCACACGTATGTTTATTGCAGCACTATTCACAATAGCAAAGACTTGGAACCAAGCCAAATGTCCAACAATGATAGACTGGATTAAGAAAATGTGGCACATATACACCATGGAATACTATGCAGCCATAAAAAATGATGAGTTCATGTCCTTTGTAGGGACATGGATGAAATTGGAAATCATCATTCTCAGTAAACTATCGCAAGAACAAAAAACCAAACACTGCATATTCTCACTCATAGGTGGGAATTGAACAATGAGAACACATGGACACAGGAAGGGGAACATCACACTCTGGGGACTGTTGTGGGGTGGGGGAGGGAGGAGAGATAGCATTGGGAGATATACCTAATGCTAGATGACGAGTTAGTGGGTGCAGCACACCAGCATGTCACATGTATACATATGTAACTAACCTGCACATTGTGCACATGTACCCTAAAACTTAAAGTGTAATAATAAAAAAAAGAAGTAAATCCAAAAATTTCTGTTACTCAATAAAATGTATAATTTTGGCAGTTTATTTTGCTCCATTTTTCTCTACTGTGACCCTGTTTTGTTTGTTTGTTTGTTTACACATGGACTGTAAGTGTTCCAAAGTGAATTATGATGTGGGAAACTTCATATGGGAAAAGTGACACAGAATTATTTTACAGATAATAGGCCCCCCCACACTAGAGAGTGAGAAGAAGCTACAGAGTAAAAACACATATAATTTTATTATGTGTTATGTATTATGTTATTATGCATTTTGTTTTTTCATGTATGTGACACTCATAGTTTCACAAACATCTCTGTGATACATAGTATCACATTGCATCTCTGGTCGGCTTGTGACTTAAGTTAAATCCTTCCAAAATTCTAGTAATATACAGACATCCTAGAACAATGTTTCTCAACCAACATCAAAATCTGTTGGAGTGTTTATTAAACATGGACAAGAAATGACTCTGGGATCAGCCTTCAAAAGTGCATTTTCAGCAAGTAACCAAGGTGATTCTTATAATGCACACTAAATTTTATGAGCCATGTGGGTCTTTTATTCAGATACGTTTGAGTATTTCTTTTTTATTGCTAGCTGAAAGCAGTTTTCTTGAATAGAGTCTGAGTATAATGATGGAGGCTAAACTAAACAGCAAGCTATAAAACACAACCTTTTGCAAGAAGGAAAGAGTTCAGTAGGAAATCTCATGGGCTCTAAGTTTCGGATGCCTTAAGCAGAAATAGGCTGAGAAAGAAACAGAGGCCCGAGTAGCAACGAAGTGGAGATGAGAAGGCCCCAAAGACAGACATCATGTACTTGACAAATGATTTAAGATCTATTCCTTTCTCTGGCCCCATATCAGAATGATATACCAGATTACCAAACTTCTGATACACTCTAGCCCATCACTGGATAGTTAAAAAAATTTTTTTGATACCTTACATTTTTTGAGTGTTCAATAGAAATCAAAAGCTTGTCTCCAATTCAATCCCACTCCCATATGCTTATTATCAGTTTAAAGGATAAAAAAGCATTGCTCAAATAGACAAAATTTCAAAATGTATGTGCACTTTCTCAGCACGAGTGAGAGAAAAAAAATTTAAACCCAAAGATCCTGGCAAATTTATTTGAAAAATCAAACATTTGGATTGTCTAGATTCTTCTTAACTGTTTTGCTTCAAGCACCATGTGTAAGAAAATACACAGAATGAAGATTTCTTATTTTAACCAAGGCACATTTTATGATCACTCTGTCAGAAAAATGTAAATTTTTAGATTGCATTTAAGTAATATCTGTTGCATATGCTATTATAATAAATGATTATCACAATCAAGAAAATAGCTTTAGACTTGTAGTCTTTACTATGTCTCTTATGTTAACATACAGGAAACCATTTAGGTTGTTAAATCTAAAGAATATTTTTATTTTATCCATGTACAAATGGCTTAAAAATAAGCAAAGGACCACTTGCAGAGGTTCTAAAATAAATCAGCCAGCAGACACCAGAAAACTGCACATGCTCTGTTTCTTACTTCTGTTCCCTTTCTGCTCAATTATCATGGGAACCTCTGTTTCCATCAGGCAGATGCTTCTGTTCTCTGAACCAAAGGCTGTGGGGGCAGTAGAAGGGTAAAAAATGATACCAGGAAGCACTGAGAGAGATTGCTAAGCAAATTCAGATGGATCCCATGGAAAATTTAAAGGCAATGTTGGGAGATTATGTTCCTGATATTTTTCTAAATACAAAAAAAAACTTTGCATTCATATATTTATGATTCATTATTTGAGATATTTGCAGAATTTGTGCCAGACTATGCTGTCTCAGTTCACAGTTCATAGTGCATGCTTTTACATCACTGCCTCTAGGGAAGTCAATGAAGGAAGGGAATAAATTCAACTTTGCCTCCAGGAGATGAGTGAAGCTCAGAAGTTCCCCGGACTTGGCTCCTCTATGCCTACCACTTTGAGACTGATGATGATTAACTCATGCTTAGATATCCTCTGGGATCATTAAATATGTCTTAAATCTGTGACTTCTGTTGAATTGTTTTCATCGGATTGTAACACAAAGGCACTAAGTAGTATAGCTGTATTTGTTTTGGTTTGAAGAACAAACATAAATTTTATATTTGGAATTGCTTGTGTGAAGAGTAGGGCTAGATGGAATAGAAGAACCAGTGGCAGGTAGATGTGGGGATTCTGAGGATGTTAAATCTGAGAGAACTTTTGTAAAGGGGGATTCTTTGGTGGAGAAAGAGAAATACCAAAATAAACTTTGATTACTTTGCTATTTCATTGAGATCTTGGTGACTGCAGTTTTTGTATGCTATGGACACATGAGTAGGGTGATATACAGTCAAAATGTGAATACCCTTAGATGCTACTTTCTTCTATTCCTTAGAGATACATCTTCTAAATCATCCATGAAAGATGTGCATCTGGCACTTGCAGTGGGGGTCAGTGATAGAGAATACATCTCATTAGGATAAAGTCCACTCTGAAATATGGAACGACTCTTTTTTGATGTGTTTTTCTGCAGTTTCTTACAACTTAGTGTTACTCTGAATCATGACCTGAAAAAAATGTTTCCTTTCTCAATTACATTCACTTACAGAATATCCACTGTGGGCTCATTTAGTTTTACCACACTCTCTACCCTTAAGTTTCCCCTTTTATAATGAAAAGAAACATTCACTCTTCCACCTGCCCTGGTTGGTATACTTTAATTGTTGTGCCTATAACTAAACACAAAATGTGAGATTTATTGTAAGGAGTATATAATGGAAAAGGAATCTGGTCACTATATTAAAAATAATGTGATTTTCTGATGTGTTAGAAATGTTTATAAATATAGTGAACCTCAAACTCTTGCCAATTCTGTTCTCCCTCCTATTCTCTTCTTTCAAGTGATCACATAGTTACCGACAAAATTCCAACCCTTTTCTTGAAACTAAATAAAATAATAGAAAAAACGAGAAAAAAGGTAAATATTTTTGTGCCAATGGGAGATAATAAACCACAGTCTAATTCTAAAATAACACTCTCCAATTCTCTTGATACATGTGCCCATACCTACATTATTTTTGTTTTTAAAAAGAGGAATTACTGATTGTTTTATTTGTGAAATCATGAGTTTCTTCATTTTCTAGGAGTCTTTATAATAGTGCATGAAAACGAAAACATCCCTGTTTTACTTTTACCCTAGAATAATGTATTTGGCAAAAATATCCTTTAAGCATGCAGGAGAAGTAAAGACCTTCCAGACAACCAAAAGCTGAGGGATTTCATTAACACCAGACCTCTCCTACAAGAAATGCTAAAGGGAGTTATTCAGTCTGAAAGGAAAGGATGTTAATAAGCAAGAAAAGATCATCTGAAGGTATAAAACTCACTGGAAATAGTAAGCACACAGAAAACACAGAATAATGTTAAAATGTAATTGTGGTGTGTAACTATGCTTGACTTAGGCAGAAAGACTAATTGATGAACCAATCAAAAATAATAACTACAACAACTTTTGAAGACATAGTACAATAAGATGTAAAGAGAACAATAAAAAGGTAAAAAGCAGGGAAACATAGTTAAAGTGTAGAGTTTTTAATAGTTTTTTTCATGTGTCTTTGTTTATTCAATCAGTGTTAAGTTGTCAGCAGTTTAAAATATTGGGTTTAAGACAGCATTTGCAACCCTCTTGGTCACCTCAAATGAGAAAACATACAATGGATATGTGAAAAATAAAAGGCAGGAAATTAAAGCATACCATGAGAGAAAATCAACTTCACTAAAAGAAAGACAGGAAAAGAGAAGAAAGAAAAGAACACAAAACAACCATAAAACAAAGAACAAAATGGCAGGAATAACTCCCTACTTATCAATAATAACAAAATGTAAATGGACTAAACTCTCCAGTCAAAAGACACAGAGTGCCTGAATAGATGAAAAAACAAGACCCAATGATCTACTGCTTTAAAAAAATCACTTCCTCTATAATGAAAATAATAAGATAGAAAAATATATTCCATGTCAAGAGAAACCAAAAAAAGCAAAAGTAGCTATACTTATATGAGACAAAATAGATTTCAAGACAAAAACTATAAGAGAAAAAGAAGCTCATTATATAATGGGTCAATTTAGCAAGAAGATATAATGATTGTAAATAGAATGCACCCAACACTGGAAGACCCCGATATGTAAGGCAAAATATTACTCCCAGAAAGAAAATCAATAAAGAAATATAGGACTTAATGTGCACCATAAAACAAATGAACATAATAGATAATACCCCAGTAAGTAAGGCAAAATATTACTAGAGCTAAAGGGAGGGACAGACCTCAATACACTAATAGCTGATTAAACACATCACTTTCAGCATAGGACAGACCTCCCAGAAAGAAAATCAATAAAGAAACATGAGACTTAATGTGCACTATAGAGCAAATGAACATAATAGATATTTACAGAACACTTCATCCAATGGCTGCACAATATGCATTCTTTTCCTCAGCACATGGGTCATTCTCAAGGATAGACCATATGTCACAAAACAATTCTTAAAACATTCAAAAAAATGAAATAATATCACTCATTGAGTCTGACAAGGGAATAAAACTATAAATCAATAAAAATAGCAATTATGAAAGGTGTAAAAACACATAGATATTAAGCAGTATGTGCATGAATGACCATGGGTCAATGAAGAAGTTAAGAGGAAATTGAAAAATTTCTTGAAACAAATGATAATGGAAGAACAACATACCAAAACCTATAGGATACAGCAAAAGCAGTACTAAGAGGTAAATTTATAGTTGTAAGTGCCTACTTCAAGAAACGTTAGAAATATTTATAAATACAATGAACGTGAAACTCTTGCCAAACATCAAATAGATAACTTAATAATGCATCTTAAAGAGCTATAAAAACAAGAGCCAACCAAACCCCAAATTAGTAGCCCATAAGAAATAATAAAGATCAGAGCAGAAATAAATGAATTTGAAATGAACAATACAAAAGATGAATGAATAAAACATTGGTTTCTTGAAAAAATAAACAAAATTGACAAGTGCCAAACCAACTAAGAAAAAAGAGAGAAAAACTAAATAAATCAAATCGGAGATGAAAAAGGAGATAGTACAACTGATACCACAGAAATTCAAAGGATCATTAGTGAGTACTATGATCAACTATATGTCAACAAGTTGGAAAATCTGGAGGAAATGGATAATTTCCTAGACACATAGGGAGTACCAAGATTGAACTGAGAAGAAATCCAAAACCTGAACAAACCAATAACAAGAAATAATATTGAAGCCATAATAACAAGAAAATCCTTTGACCCCATGGCTTCACTGCTGAATTCTACCAAACCTTTAAAGAACTAATACCAATCCTACTCAAACTGCCCTGAAAAGTAGAGAGAAAGGAATACTTCCAGTATCATTCTACAAGACCAGTATTGCCCTGTTACCAAAACTGGACAAGAACCAACAAAAAAAGAAAACTACAGGCCAGTATCTCTGATGAATATTGATACAAAAATCCTACACAAAATACTAGCAAACCAAATTCAACATTATATTGAAAAGATCATTTATCATGACCAACTGGGATATATCCCAGGGATGAAAAGTTGGGTCAACATATGCAAATCAATCAGTGCGATACATCATATCAACAGAGGGAAGAATAAAAAACATATGATTATTTAAATTGATACTGAAGTAGCACTGGATAAAGTTCAACATACCTTCATGATAAAAATTCTTAAAAAACTTGGGACACAGGGAACAAACCTCAACATAATAAAAGCTATATATGGCAGACTCACAGATAGTATCATACTGCATGGGAAAAAACTGGCAACCTTTCCTCTAAGGTTCGGAGCATAACAAGAATGTCCACTTTCTCCACTGTTATTCACCATTGTAATGGAAGCACTAGCTACAGCAATCAGAAAGGAGAAAGAAATAAAGGGCATCCAAATTGGAAAGGAAGAAATCACATTATCCTTATTTGCAGATGACACTTATATTTAGAATAATATTACATTTGGAATAACCTAAAAGACTACACAGAAAACTATTAGAACTGTTAAGCAAATTCAGTAAAGTCGCAGGATACAAAATCAACATACAAAAATCAGTAGCATTTCTATATGCCAACAGTTAAAAATCTAAAAAAGAAATCAAAAAGCAATTCCATTTACAATAGTCACAAATATAATTCAATACATCGGAATTAATGTAACCAAAGAAGTGAAAGATGTCTATAATAAAAACTATAAAATACTAATGTAAGAAATTAAAGAGGACACAAAAATAATGAAAAAATTTTCCATGTTCGCAGGTTGGAAGAATCAATATTGTTAAAATGTCCATACGACCCAAAGCAATCTACTTATTCAATACCATCCCAATCAAAATACCAATGACATTCTTCACAGAAATAAAAAAATATACAAAATTTATATGGAATCACAAATCACCCAGATAGCAAAGGCTATCCTAAGCAAAAATAACAAACCTGAAAGAATCACATGACCCAATTCAAATTATACTGCAAAGCTGTAATAACCAAAACAGCATGGTAGGTACTGGCATAAAAACAGACACACAGACCAATGGAAAACAATAAAGAACCCAAAAACAAATCCACATCCCTATGGTGATCTCATTTTTGACAAACGTGTCAAAACTATTCATTGGGGAAAGGACAGTCTCTTCTATAAATAGAGCTGGGAAAACTGGATATCCATGTGCACAATATTGAAATTTGACCCCTATATCTCACCTTATACAAAAATCAAATCAAAATGAATTAAAGACTTAAATCTAAGACCTCAAGCTGTGAAACTACTACAAGAAAACACTGGGGAAACTCTCCAGAACATTGATCTGGGCAAAAATTTCTTGAGTAATAACCCACAAGCACAGGCAACCAAGCAAAAATGACAAATAAGATCACATCAAGTTAAAAACCTTCTGCTCTGAAAAAGAAGCAGTCAACAAAGTGAAGACACAACACACAGAATGGGAGAAAGTATTTGCTAATTACCCATTTCACAAGAGATTAATAACCAAAATATAAAGAGGTCAAACAACTCTATAGGAAAACCATCTAATAATTCAATTAAAATTGGGTGAAAGATTTGAATACACGTTTTTCAAAAGAAAACATACGAATGGCAAACAGGTATATGAGACGGAACTCAACATCATTGATCATCCGAAAAATGCAAATCAAAACTGTAATGAGATAACCTCTCACCCGAGTTAAAATGGCTTTTTTCCAAAAGTCAGCAATAACAAATGCTAGTGAGGATGTGACGAATTGTTGGTGGGAATATAAATTAGCTCAACCAGTATAGAAAACAGTTTGGTAGTTCCTCAGAAAACTAAAACTAGAGCAACCATACAGTCCAACAATCCCACTGCTGGGTATATACCCAAAAGAAAGGGAATCAGTATATTGGAGATATCTGCACTCTCTTGTTTGTTGCAGCACTGTTCACAATAGCCAAGATTTGGAAGCAACATAAGTGTCCGTCGACAGGTGAATGGGTAAAGAAAATGTGGTACTTACACACAACAGAGTACTATTTAACCATAAAAAAGAATATGATTTTGTCATTTGCAACAACATGGATGGAACTGGAGGTTATTATGTTAAGTGAAATAAGCCAGGCACTGAAAGACAAACATTGCATGCTCTTATTTATTTGTGGGACCTGACAATCAAAACAATTGAACTCATGGAGAAAAAGAATGGAAGGATGGTTACTGGATGCTGGGGTGAGGGGTATTGGGAGAGGAGGGTGGAAGTAGGGATGATTAATAAATACAAAAAATATAGAGTTAGGAAAAATGAATAAGACTTAGTATTTGACAGCACAGGAGGGGGACTATAGTCAATAATAATTTAATCATATATTTTATAATCACAGTATAATTGAATTGTTCAGAACAAAAAGAATAAATGCTTGAGGGTATAGATACCCTATTTTCCATGATGTGATTATTATGCATTATGTACCTGTATGAAAATATCTCATATACCCCCGAAATATATACACCTACCATGTACCCGCAAAAGTTAGAAATTTGTTTTAATAAAACATTCCTTGGTTTAGAATGACATAAAGGGATGGTATAAAATTTAACTTTTCTAGAATTCTCATAGTATTTGGATTTTTATCATAATTTTGAGTGAGGATTTAAAAATCAGAGCAAATGCCATCATATCATTTCTTGAGGAATCTAATGGTCTCAGTGAACACTGTAGCTTAGTCTTAATTAATAGTCAAGATGTCATTTTTCATGGCCCCTGCAAATATTCTCCTCATACAAAGTTCATGACTCAACAAGATCTCGTGTAGAAAAAAAAAAATGGTGGGCTGACAATAGAGTAATAGTCTGGCCCATCATGCACATAAGGTTTATTAATTAATAGCAATGTTATTCTATTTTACTTACCACTGAGCATCTAATCTCATCAAAGTGATAAGTATGCAAAAATAAAAGTATAGGATTATTAAAGAAGGTAAATGAAAAAAACTTCAATTTTTTGAAGACTTGTTTGTGAATAAGCTCATGTAATTTCCATGATCAAGTAGGTCAATAAGCCAACTTTTCAGTTATTTACATTCTTTTAAATTAAAAAGAAATTTACTATTTTAAGGTGCGTCTTTTGTTCCAAATGAAATCAAACTTCCTTATCAAAGAATGCCTTTCAGAAATACTAAGAAAAAGCAATGAGATCTCATTGTCCTTATGTAGCAAAATGTGAGAAGTTGCACAACCTGACAGAGAATGTTCTGTAATATTTTATCTCACTGTTGTCATCAAAATGTTACAAATTAACATCATGCCAAAGTGGATGAGGTACACTTTCCAGAAAGCACTTTTTAATTGTAAGCCGATATTAAGATAGAGTGAATTATTGATTCTTATTTCTAATTAGAAAAGACACAATATAATGAAACAAAAAAAAAACTTCAGTAGAGGCAGCTTATACACTGTTGAAAAAATTGTGCATGTAACTCTCAAATGTCACATGAAAATATGCACATTCAAATCATAAATGGAAAGTAGAATCAAATAATTAAATCTAGAAAAATCTACATCATTAATAAGGTCATAAAGTAAGGATATATCTGACAATTTTATAATAATTTGAAAATCTAGAATAACGTGTGTGTGTGTGTGTGTGGTTTTTTGTTTCTTTTGTTGTTTTTGTTAATTTGGGGGGTGTTGTTTACTTGTTTTTGTTTTGGCTTGCAGCATTTGCAGGAAAATGGGAGGAATAATATTTTCACAACCAGTGCAACAAGGCAATTATTATGTAATTTACAAGAATGTCTAGTGTCTTCCGAAACCTGGCCAGTAATTTGCCAGGAAAACGAAACAAAAAGCAAATAGGCTGTGAGCTTAGGGTAAGAAGACAAAATGCTGACTTAAATAAGTTTATGACTCATCACTTATCCTTGCCTTTTCTAAGTGTTTTCCTGAAGGGATTCTATTTATTACTCTTTTTATAAAGTTGACACATCTTTTCTCAGAGTTAAAATATTTCTTATTGTTTTGCAGAAATGTAGTAAACCTGAAAAATACACATTAAATCAAATGTGTGAGCTTCTGAATTTTTATTATGTATAAAAATTTGATTATAAATCTTTAATTACATCACACAAGTTTATATAAACTTTTAAGAAAAGGTGTAATATCTTTGTAAACAAGTAATATCTTAATAAAACAAGTAATAGCATAAGAGGCACATTGATTTGAAATACAAATGAGGTATGCATAAGAAAGTCACACCTAAATTTGTTTTAAAAGGTATGTAAACAGTGGCTGTTTTACTTGGAAACAAAAAAAAAAAAAATCACTGAATACAGTCCTATATTGATCTCATTTAAAGCACAGCTTTTTAAGATCACTTGAAAACAAAAGATCTTTTCCACAAGTGTTTCACATGTAATCTATTTACTTCAATAGAAGTCATAGTAAATAAATGGAATGCTCTTTCTCTTATTAATTTATATTTTTATTTTATTGCATACTTTATGCACAACCTGGCAGTAATTTAAAAAATAAAAAACAGCATATTTCCCATGTTACAATGGGATACTTGGTATTTTATGCCTGCACAGAAACTCATCCCATGAATACATATATTTCATTAATTAATAGGCCATTCCTCCAATTTTGAATATTTAGATTGTTTCCAGTTTTATGCTGCTATAAATGAACTATGAAAATCATTTCAGATACGTTCTTAGGGTAGATTCCCAGAAGTGGAGTTACTTGGTCAAAGAGTAGAACATTTCAATGCTCTTGATAAATATTGACAAATCGTTTTGCAAAGGGTTGCACAAATTTACCTTCCCATTAGCAAAGTAAGGAAGTTTCTATTTTAGCAAAGTAAGAAAGTTTCTATTTTACTATATCCTCTTTCACACTAAACAGCTTAATTGTAAAAAGCACAACTAAATGTGGCATTTCATTTTAATGTGCATTTCTCTGTTTTTTAGTGATGTAATCTTTCTGTGGTTAGAATATATTTCGATTGCATCTTTTCTCGATCTTCTAATTAGTTCTTTGCCAAATATTCTCTGAATTTTTTTTATAATACAACAATCAATCCATTGTTGAATTTTCCCAGTGTATTATCTGTCTTTTAATTTTCTATGTGTATGTATGTGTGTGCACACAGGACACGTTAAATAAGACATTTCATTCTTTTTCTTAGAAAGACTGCTTCTTCAGTCTTATTTTTAATCTTAGGGAAGGTTTTCTCCATTCAGATGTTATTTGATAAATATTCTAAATATTCAATTAATTATTTTTCTTTTTAAATAATTTAATTTGCCGTATGTGATTCTTTTACATTCATTCATCTAAAAAGATGAGTAAAGTGCTTGCTTTGCATCCAGAGGAACTACACTAAACTTGGCATAAAGCAATAGTGAACAAAACCTGATGCAGCCCCTGTGCTTGTGTAGCTTAAAATTTGCTGCAGGAGACAGCCCTTAATAAAAGGAATGTTATGCAAAAGACGACAAAACCTAAATTAGGTAAAGGGAACGGTGAAGCAGAAAAATAATCTTTCACTCAAACAATGTGGTATTAAAGAAATTAAAATGATTTTGGTGTTGTAAGGACAAATGCAAATTAAAAACAAGATGATTAATTTTCCATGTTGAAAATATGGAGACTTCTCTCTCCTCCTTTTTCTTAATTTACTTTTTAAAAATTAGAATTGTGAAGTACATCGTCTTCTCTTTGAAATGTATATAAGTCCTTTGGAAAGCTAAGTAGGCTTTTTGTCAGCTTTATGATCCATTAATTTCTTTCTTAAGAACCTGAATGCCATCTCTTTGAAATGTAAAGAACAAAAGGGGTAACATCCCTACCTATCTCACTGTCTGTGGGAAAAGAGGAGCCTAACTTTAGTGGGCACCTTGTTCCAAGTGGCAAAATGACTTCCTGTAATAATGATACGATGGTTTTTTCCCCCCTCTGGATAAAAACAATTAGTCATCACACATGGTCACCCCAACTACCAGGTAAAGCTACTTGTGACAAATGGTGCTGCCTTGTCCTCTTCCTTGAGGACTGGTTATTGTGTATCTATAAAATATTTATATAAAGTCCCGTACCTAGTTGGCTTCAGAATTTCCTTCCATCTTTGTAGTACCTTAATAGATTGCCTGTGATGTGTATCACATTCCAGTTTAATACTTATTCAGAAATGAAGGTTTCCTTTTTCTACTGCCTTTGTGGTGAGAATTTCTAGGTAGGAAGATTTTGTTTTTCCATGTGAAAAGAGGGGAAATATGCTTAGTTTTATATTATAAAATAATATTTTAAGTGACCTAATGATGAATTACATATTTCAAAATTACTAAAAGAGTAGTTTTGAAATGTTCTTATAATTAAAAATGTATAGGCCATAATAGATATGTTAATTAGCTTGATTTAATCATTCCACGACTTATACATATATCAGGACATCACATTATATCCCATAAATATATATTATTACTATCTGTCAGTTAAGTTTAAAGAGAAAAAAATGTCAAAGTTTTAGGAAAAAAAAAGATCTCTCTAACTGTAAAGGAGAAAAGAGATTAGAGGAATGGACTAGTCTTTCCTAACTAATAAAGGGTTCAGGTGAGAAATGGTAGGAATTTAGAATAGGGTGGGAGTGATAAAGAAGAGAAGTATATGTATTTACGATATCTCATATATAAGATCAATAGGATCTGGTGGTGCGTTGGATATCACAATGAGAGGCATAAAGATGACTCCTAAGTTGTTGATATTGTAAACCAAAAAGTATCTGAGACAAGTTTCAATCAATTTATAAGTTTATTTTGCCAAGGTTAAAGAATGCTCACGTTGCAGTGAGCTGAGATCACTCCACTGCACTCCAGCCTGGCAACAGAGCGAGACTTCATCTCGAAAAAAAAAAAAAAAAAAAAAAAAAAAGAAGAAGAAGAAAGAAAGAATAGAAGAACAGAAATGCTCGTTATACAGCCTCAGGAGATCCTGACAACATGTGTCCAAAGGGGTTGGGATACAGCTTGGTTTTATACATTTTAGGCAGACAAGAGATAAGACATTAATCAATACATGTAAGATGTACATTGACCCCCTTCAGAAAGGCAGAACAACTCCAGTGAGTAAAGGAGGAGTCTCCAGGTCATAGAGGGATTAAAAGATTTGGCAACTGGTTGAAAGAGTTTATCTAAAGACCTGGAATTCATAGAAGGGAGTGTCTGGGTTAAGATCAGGGATGAGGAGACCAAGGTTCTTAATATGCAGATGAGTCTTATCAAGCTTCAGAGAAAATAGATTGCAAATGTTTCTTATTGACTTGAAAAAGGTGCCAGGCCCTTAGTTAATTCTCTCCTGGATCAGGGAAAAGAACTGGAAAGGGAATGGAATTCTCAACAAAATGTAGATTTTTCCCACAAGAGACAGCTTTTCAGGGCCATTTCAAAATATGACAAAGAAATATATATTTTGGAATAAAATATTTGATTTATTTCAGGACCTGCTATCTGTCATAACACTATACTAGTGTCAGGCTGGAATTTGGTACCTTATTGCTACAAAAAGTCTTAAGATCTCTGTTTTAATGTTAATGTTGGTCAGTTGTGCTTGCATTCAAAAGGAAGGAGGGTATGTTGAGGCATGTCTGTCCACCTCCTTACCATCATGGCCTGAACTAGTTTTGCAGGCTAACTTTGAAATGCTCTTGGCCAAGAGGAGGGGTCCATTCAGATGATTGGAGGACTTAGAATTTTATTTTTTAGTTTACAATAACATGGTAGATAGTATTCCAAGAAATTTGGACATGAAAGGAGCAGCAAATATCGGGGAGAGTCATGTGCTAGGTTTGAAAAATTTGAATACCGAATTTGAGGGAACTGGGGGGAAAAAAAACCAAAATAATAAATTGGTCATTATATCGTTGATTTTGAATTGATTACTACAGTAAGGTTCTGATTTCTTTCTTCTCTTTTTTTTTTCCTGAATTGCTAATTACTCCCAAGGCAATTCTATTTTAGCTCAATGTCTTTAACAATCAATGTCCGCTCTTGACAAAAGTAAACAAGGAAACCAAGCGAAATACCTGAGTACCCAATAAAATACTATTTTCTTTCACACCAGATATTTTCTTTTCAATTTAGCTAAACTCTACCATCTAAATATAGTGCAGAATCTTTGCTTTAAACTCATCCTAGTTGTCCATTGACCTTCTGTGTAGAGAATTAACATAAAGGAGTAAATACTTTATTATTTAGAGGCTGTCCCAAAATTTGAGGTTTCTAACATCCAGGACTTGAGCACTACATGTAAGAATAGTAATTACTCTATGCCTTCAACCTTCAGTCTTTCCGCAAAATTGCCAAAAATGTAGGAACCTTACTCTAGGTCCTAATCCCTAGACTTGCCAGTTGCCAGGAGAGGAAATCAGGCCTTAGAAATATGAAAGAAAGACAGAGTATTTTTTTGTTGTTTTGGTTATTCTCTTTTAGGGGTTAGAATTTTTGTTCCAACACTTTTCTCCCATTCCTTTTCCAATCACTAGTAATGAAGAAATACCATGACTGCTTTGGTATAATTTTCATGAGATGTTGGGGAGTGACTGTGTTATTAAAACCATCTGTTTGGGTTGCCACCTGGAAATGCAGTCTGTCATTTCAAAGAAGTGGTCTTCATCGTTATCATTTTATCCCCAATAACAAAAAAAAAAAAGAAAAAAGAAAAAAAAAAACTTTTCAAACTCTTCCAAAAAACAGAAGAGCAAATACTTCTAAACTCATCTTATGAAACCAACATTACCTTCATACCAAAAATAGACAAAGAAACTACAAGAAAAGAAAATTTTAGCATAATATATATGGTTAATATAAATCCTCAACAAAATACTAGCAAGCCAAATTCAATAGCACATTGATAAGACCATTTACCATAACCAAGCAGTATTTATCCATTTAACGCAACAATTATTCAACATATGCAAATCAAAAACTGTGATACATCACATCAACAAAATGAAAGACAAAATCATATGATTACCTCAATACATACAGAAAAAAATATGAAAGAATTCAACATCCTTTCATAATAAAAGTATCAAGAAAGTATATGTAGAATAAACCTTAACACAATAAAGGCCATCTATTACAAGCCCACATCACACATCATACTCAATGAGGCAAAGTTGAAAGTTTCTTGTCTCAAATCAGGAACAAAAAAGCAATGACCATTCTTGCCACTTATATTCAGCATAGTACTGTAAGTTCTAGCCAAAGCAATTAAGCAAGAAAAAGAATTAAAGTCATCCATATTAGAAAGAAAGAAGTTAAACTGACTATGTTTGCAGAGAACATGATCTTATATGTAGAAAATACAAAAGACCCCACCAAAAAACTTCTGGAAGAACTCAGAACTAATAAAGGAATTCAGTGGAGTTGCAGGATACAAAATCACATACTAAAATTAGTAGGATTTCTACACACTAACAAGAAACTATCTGAAAAAAAATTCTTAATCCTGTTTATAATAGCCATAAAAATACTTAGGAAAAAAATTAACCAAAGAAGTAAAAGATCTGTATCTTGCAAATTATAAAACACTGATGAAAGAAATTGAAGAAACAAATAAACAGAAAAATATTGCATGTTCATGGAATATAATAATTAATATTGCTAAAATGTCCACACTACCAAGTGATCTACAGATTCTATGAGATCCATATTAAAATTCTAATGACATTATTCACAGAAATGGAAAAATCAATTCCAAAATTTGAATGAAGCCACAAAAGACCACAAAAAGGCAACTCAATCTTCAGCAAAAAGAAAAAAAGTCAAAGGTACCACACTATCTGGCTTCAAATATACCACAAAGCTATAGTAATCAAAACAGCATAGTACTGGTATAAAAACAGATACAAAGATCAATGGAACAGAATAGACAGCCTAGAAATAAATAGATACTTTAAAAGTCAATTGATTTTCAGCAAAGAAGACAAGGACACACAATGGAGAAAGGACAATCTCTTCAATAAATGGTGTTGGGACAACTTGCAGAAGAGTGAATTGAATTTTTATACATAAAATTCAACACAGATTAACTAAAGACCTAAATATAGACCTGAAACTGTAAAAGTAATAGATGAAAACATAGGAGAAAAGCTCCATGGCCTTTGTTTGGGCAATAATTTTTTGGATATCACCCCTTATGCATAGGCAACAAAACCAAAAAATAATCAAATAGGGTTACATAAAACATCCCAAGAAAACAATCAATAGAGTGAAAGTAAAAGACAATCTACAGAATAGGAGAAAATATTTGCAAACCATATATCTGATGAAGGATTAACATACAAAATAAATAGAAAAAAAACAAATTAATAGCAAAAAAAAAAAATTTACAAATGGGTTTCTCAAAGAAAAACATACAAATGGCCAATCGATATACGAAAAAATCCTCAACATCACTAATCATTAGAGAAAAGCAAATTAAAACCACAATGAGATATCACCTCATGCAGATTAGAATGGTTATTAGCAAAAAGACAAAAGATAAGTGTTGGCTAGAATGTGGAGAAAGGGGAATATCTGCATACTGTTGGTGGAAATGTGAATTAGTAGAGCCATTATGGAAAACTATCTAGAGATACTTCAAAAAAATAAAAAAATAGAACTGCCGTGTCATCCCATTGCTGGGTATATATCCAAAGGAAAATAAAATCAACATGTTGAAAAAATACCTGCACTACTATGTTCATGTAGCATTATTCACAATAGCCAAGATATGGAATCCACCTAGGTGTCCACCAATGGATGAAAACTTTTTAAAATGTTGTATATATACAAATCATTATACATATATTATATATATGTTGTATATATTATCATCATTTAAAAAATGAAATACTATAATTTGGGACAATATGCATGAACCTAGAGGACATGATGTTAAGTGAAATAAGCCAAACACAGAAAGACAAATATTGCATGATCTCATTTATTATAAGTGGAATCTACAAAAGTTAAACCCATGGAAGTAGAGAATAGAATAGTGGTTACTAGAGGATGTGGGTGGGGAGGAGGCTGGAGAGATGTTGGTTAAATGATACAAAATTTATATTAGATATGAGGAATAAGTTCAAGAGATTTAATGTACAACACAGTAATTGTAGTTAATAACAATGTATTATATTCTTGAAAATCACTGAGAGTAGATTTTAAGCTTTCTAACTATAAAAATAAGTATCCGAGATGAGATTACATATGCTAATTAGCTGTATTTAGCAATTCTATAATGTATACATATTGTAAACGATAAGTATATACAATTTTTATTTGTCAATTTTAAAAATGAATTTGTAAAAAAGAAATAAGCAGACAGTGAAGGAAAAGACTACTTGAGACAGGAGATCACTAAAGATCCTTTATTGCCAAGAAGAGTGAGACTATTTCTGGGTCAAATTTTATCAGATTCAAACAATGAAAAAATGACCTTCCTGGCAGGAAATTTGCTTATAAAAAGTAACAAAGCAGCAAAGGGCACAGTGACCTGAATAAAGCAGTTTGAGTGATTACATAGGCAATTTGGTGTCATAATTGGTGGTCTTTGAATGTTAAGTTGCAAAGTTTAGATTGTGTCCTTTCGGTCATGAAGAAGGAATGGGGATACACAATAAAAATTGTTTCAATAAGAAATGACATATTCAAAGATATGTTTATGAGTAGGAACAGGGCAATTGTGTGCAAGATTAATCAAATGGGTTGGAAAAGGAAAGTAACATCTTGGGAGGCCCTCTCCATAGGTCAGGTGTGAAGTAATAAAAGGTAGATTAAGGTGGTGGGAGAGAGAATGGACAAAAAGGAAAATTTTATGAAAACTAAATGGAAATTTACCCATAGTTTCACAATGAATAAACTGTTTTTATAGTTTTACCATGCTAGTACCAAGTAACAAAGTTATTTAAAGGACATTTCTTCAGAAATAAGAAGGAAATTTTGTACATCATTACCATAGCAAAATGTGGCAAATGAATGCCTTATAAAGATGTCAAGTTAATATGGGTACCTTCCAGGAGAAAAGTATAGAAGGCATATAAATAAATTATTAGATTTAGTACTTTATTCTATTACAAGATTGTTTTTTAAGCCAAGATAAAAATCTTGCTAGGTTTTCATTATATACTTCAAATGTTTCATATAATACCTTGCAAAATCAATCAACAAATACAAACAAGATCTATAAACTCAAATATGTACTAAAATGCATCAATAAATACACAAATAAATGCAAGAATCATATGACATCAGTTGAAAGTTATTAATCTATATAGTTCTTAATCAAAAACTTTACTTGATGCATATTAATTACAAAATTAAATATGAATTCCTTAATTACCATGGTCCATTATAGAACAGTTCACTCTATATTTCAGCCATATCTCTCACTCCTCCTCTACTTGAACGTTAATGTTTTAAATAATCTACACTAGACTATGTAGCATTTCTTGAACACAACTCACTTTCCTATGCCCTCTTCCATCTACTAGACCACAATGCTTTCTTCTCAGTGTAACCTCATCAAAATCTCCTTATCTGTCAAGGGCAAAGATCAAATGTCCACTCCTCCCTGAAGTCTAACCTTCTGATCACATTGCATTTAAGTCCCTGCATGATAAGGTTGAATAGCAAGTGCTGTTGTCAGCATAAATCTCGGATCTTCTATTTTTTCTTTCATAATTTTTAGAAACAGGATGGATAACTGATGGTTGGGATCCATCAGGAAGTACAAAAGATGAGGTCCAGAGAAGGCATATTATTCATTATCTGGAAGAATAGCTCTTACTTTTGTCATGAGCAATTCACATGGGACTATGTTCATTTAGATGTTGTTACAAGAACTTAAGGGAGTTCTTCTGTGTGATGGCTTCTGTCACATCCCTGAAGTGAAAAGTTATATCTTCTGTGGAGAAAGAGATAAAGGTGGTGAAAGACGGCTGAGGAGAGAGGAGAGCATTTCAAAAGGGCTTATGTAGGAAATAGGATATGGAAAACAGCAGCAGAATTGCTGAACAGCATTTACGTCTCTAACTATCCCTCAGTACTGGAACCTTTCTTTATCCAATACTTTGATTGCCTTCAGGATAACACTCTGCCTTTAGCATTAGGTTTCAATTTATGTGCTTGGGGTCTTTTTCACAATTCTTAGCAGCTCTAATATTGCAGCATAGAAGTCATCACCTCTAAGGAAGCAATGAAACAAAACCAAAAAATCCTAAGACTTGATCTCAACTGGATTAAGTATCTTTTGTCTGCTCTCTCTTAATACCCAGTAAATCTCCATCTGCATTTACCACACGTTAAAGTGTGTTATTTATTTCAACGGTCCCCAACCTTTTCGGCACCAGAGACTAGTTTCATGAAAGACAAATGGTGGTAGAGATGGTTTCGGGATGAAACTGTTCCATCCCAGATCATCAGGCATCAGATTCTCATAAGGAGCTCGCAACCTAGATCCCTTGTATGTGCAGTTCACATAGGGTTCGCCCTTCCATAAAAATCTAATGCCACATGGCCGGGACGGTGGCTCACATCTGTAATCCCAGCACTTTGGGAGGCCGAGGCGGGCGGATCACGAGATAAGGAGATCGAGCCCATCCTGGCTAACACGGTGAAACCCCGTCTCTACTAAACAAAATACAAAAAATTAGCCGGGTGCGGTGGCCGGCGCCTGTAGTCCCAGCTACTCGGAAGCTGGAGGCAGGAAAATGGCGTGAACCCGGGAGGCGGAGCTCGCAGTGAGCAGAGATCCCGCCACTCCAGCCTGGGCGACAGGGCGAGACTCCGTCTCAAAAAAAAAAGAAAAGAAAAGAAAAACACGCCACCACAGATCTGACAGGAGGCGGAGCTCAGGTGGTAATGCTCGCTTTCTGGCAACTCACCTCCTGCTGTGTGGCGCTGTTCCTAACAGGCCACGGACCAGTATCGGTCAGTGGTCCTGAGGCTGGGGACCCCTGGTTTATGTTAATAATGAGCTTTTTTTTTTCTCTCCAGGTTCCAACATAATTGAAGCAAATAGTAAAGACTGGTTGAATGCATGCCAGAAAGACACTATGCTTGGCACACAGAGAAAAAATTCATAGCTGTTGGTTCAAAGAACTCTGTACAGTAAAATCTATTGATGTGCTCTCTTGTGATCAACTTTCTGTTCCTTTAAAGAAGCAATAATCCAGGACAATGGATGAGGCAGGAGTCACTCATCATTGCTGTGAGTGTGAATCATTGCTATTACAAATTTATTCCTAAAGGATTTCCATCCTTTTCTTGATATCTTAAATATCAATTTCTACTTTCTCCTACTTTTTCTAAGATTTTATTTTAATCTAGCCTCTTAATCTGTTGAAAAATTTTAAGTTGATTTGATTTTTATGTTGTTATATTTTTTAATTTATTTCTTTCAAGTTAATTGATTACTTCTAACTGCAAGTTCTTGTGTTAACTTCCTATCATTTCAGGATCATATTGTTTTACTAATTTCTAAATTTACTTTGAACAAAATATTTTTTAAAAAACACATTGTCTTTTTAAAATATGCCTTAATATTTGGCAGTGTCTGTTCCTATTTTTAAAAATGACCTCATATTCTCAACATTTATGTTTCAGATTAATTTGATAGTGTTATGTTGATTTTCAATAAAAAATACTTTAACTTTTATTGGGATTGAAATAAAGCTGTGAATTTATCTGATATTTGGTCACAACATTACGATAAAGCTATCATTTCATTTGTTTCAGTCTCTATTTGATATGTACCAGTTAAATTTTATAGATTTCTTCAGGATCATTTGGAACAACTTACTGCTATAGCTATTTATGGCAAAACAGTGCTGAGGGAGTTCAGACTTCTGGAGAGAGCTAAAAAAAACCCTCTGAATTCATTTTGTTAATGAAATTAATTCAAAAGGATAACAGGAAAGGCAGGGCTGAAGGAAGAGAATGGCAGCCCTCAGACTGCAAGTCCCTATTCATACTTAAGCAACTGGGGTTTATGTTCACCCAAATTGGCCAGATTGGAAAGAAAGCTAAAAGACTAAGATTACTGTTGGACATTTGGGTTGGTTCCAAGTCTTTGCTATTGTGAATAATGCCGCATTAAACATACGTGTGCATGTGTCTTTATAGCAGCATGATTTATAGTCCTTTGGGTATATACCTAGTAATGGGATGGCTGGGTCAAATGGTATTTCTAGTTCTAGATCCCTGAGGAATCGCCACACTGACATAACTCATGGTATTAATAAATCCAAAGAATGAGGAAGAGGCAAAAAAAAAAAAAAAAAGACTAAGATTACATATGCTGCTAGAAATTTCTATTAAAAATAAAGGCATGCTTTCGTTTTGATTATGAAGTAGATAAACAACTTCTAGGGGTGAAGAAAGGTGTAGAGATTGGGGGAAATTTTCAACCAAGTTAACCAAAGTCACTCAAGGGCTACAGGAAACTTCTGCTATGCTAAGAAGTTCTAATCAACAAAAAGCCTCCTGAGTCCAGGAAGCTTGAGCTAGAGTAAAAAAAAAAAAAGGCCTTTGAGTATGGAGGCTTTGTGTAATGATAGGCAAGGACATTTGAGACAACACTTCATTCCACTAAAAGCAACCAAAAACAGTAACAACAGCAAGAATAACCTGCTTTTTGGGTGAAATGCAGTAAGTATGAAATAATCCCAATTTGAGGAATTGTTGGAATTTGATATTCTTATTGTTTAAATTTTTTAAATTATGTGTTGGTAGATTTTCACAGTGCATTTGATTACATAATTTTAATTTTGCCTGAGTAAACCCGACTTTAAAACAATTGGAAAAAACTATATCACAATATAAAGAGAAGAATCTGAAAATGTGCAAAGGGAGAGAGTTAGACATACTTGTGGGAACCTCATCCCAACACTTTCATATCACATATTGATGTTATACTCTGACACAATACCAAGTAAACTGAAAAGCTTGAAACTATGAGTAGAGAATCCTACTCTAATCCTACTCAAAGTAGGATTCTCTAAACAAGAAATACTTTATACATGTTATAAACTGGCAGATGCAATGATACTCAAAGAGTCTACAGCAGATTAGGGTGCTATACAGAATATACAAGCCTTCATAAAAAGAACATAATGGGGATGCCTAGGATTCTCACTTCTTAGGTGAGTAACTACTGTCCTTTTCAGAAACAGCTAGATAGATTCTTACTTGCTACTGGATCTTGATGAAGATTAAAGGTCTGACCACAGAACACAGAGAGTTCATCTTAATAAACAATTAAAAAACAGTTGCCCATAACTAACTAGCTGCATCTGACCTATTCCACTAAAAAATCAAGTCTTTATTTCCTCTAACATAAGTGCCATTAAGGCACAAGTAAGTTACATGAACAGACAGCTCACTCTCCTGGCCTACTCCTACCACACTGTTCTAATATGTCCCATATGGCAGACTACCTATATTAGTTCATCTTCCCCTCCCCACTAAGAAGTAAGCCCCATAAAGGCAGAAATCTTTACTTATTTTGTATGACTTCAACACATTAAATAGTATCTCATAGTACCTGAGACATGCTCAACACATATTTGTTGAAATAATAGATGTTTTAAGAATAGATATTTTTGCAAAGATATGGATGGCATATTAGTATTAAACAGAAAATAGAGGAATAAGTTCAATTAGAAAAAAATGCTTAGGGGTCCATTTATAGTATCTGTTGGAAGAATTTAGGCAGCATGAGACAAGGACTGAAAAATTCCCCAAACTTTTCTGTGCCCAAGATATTCTAAAGGAGAAAGAATGAGAGATGTAAGGCTATCTTCAGAAAACATCCCAGAATATAATAGCATTGAAATCCAACTGAAACAGAGAGCTGAAAGAAATGTGAGAATGAATAAAAGAAGCCCTTTCATGTGCAATTTTTGATCTCCAAGGGACTGAAGTTAAGTTAGTTTGTCAATACAAGTCAAAATTGTTCTTAAAAGACATCTGGATTCCTGGTCTTTAACCATATTGATTAGTTTACCTCTATTGTGGAACACTTGTCTACAAACAAGGTAATTGTGATCAACAGATCAATCATGCCCTAATGCATATCAAACTAGAGTCCAAATGGTACAAATTCAGGGGAAGATATAGGGCTTCTGAGATCTATGTTTCCAGAGATCCAGCAGATTCATTATTCCCCTAGACATGCAGAAATCCTTCCACGGAAACGGTCAGCTCAGCAGAGAATGAGGTGTGTTCATGGAGAAGTGATGTGAGTTCTTGAGATTTCATGAAACAGAAATATCAATTATTTTATTTCAGCAGTAGAAATGGTATATATATTTGGTAATGTGCTTCCATTCTGAAAATATGACCTTGATTGTGCAGGTGTTAAAATCTGCTTAAAGGAGATTTTAAAAGTAAGAAGCAGGACCTGAAAGGCAACCTCTCAATACCATGAAAGAAATGGTTCTATGTACACCTTTGTCCTCTTGTCTCACATAAGGCTCAGATTCTACTGAGAAATGCTCATGAGCACATGCTGTTCACCATTTCATCTCTTCCAAATGGTAGCAAACCTTGGCTATAAAATAAGAGAGTAAGGTAGTGACATATTCTGAGAGTTCATCCAACCTTCTCACCAAAATTAAACCTTGCCAGTTCAAGTTTTGGATTCAATATGAAGATCCACTAGAGACCTGGAACTTCTCTCAGTACAGGGAAGGCTCCAGCTGGCATAGGATCCTCCAGCTCGAGAGTAGTAGCCTAAACTTGGGTAGTAGTAGATGTTGGTGTGATGACCTAGTCACTGTAAATAGTGAGTGAGGATCTCGTTCAGCATCTAGGAAAGAAGGCAGACTTTGATAACAACACACAAAAAGGAATCTTAGATGTCTTAATCTTGGCTTTCTAGGAGATAAAGAGAGAGAGAGTGCAATGAAGTGAATCAGAGAAGGCTAAGGAAAAAGTATTCAAAAGAGAGAACTGCATACGTTTTGCCATTTTGTCAGCAATTCCTATTCACTATCACCACTTTGGGTGGGATTACTTGTAGGTCATCATTATCATGGAATGCAAAGGCTTTCTAAGGGTACTATTATTGAAAAGCTGCTATATTTTATTGAGTACTATGATGCATTTAGATAGTAGGTTAATGTAGACTTTCAATAAAATCTGATGAAGAGGAGAACATTTACTGAGGAACCTTGCAGAATGAATTAACACACAGGAACCAACAACAGAAGAGTTGCTGCAAAGGCTTTTATGGAGTAAGAAAGTCTAACATATAATTTCCAGTTGTTTCTTGATGCATGATGACACTTACCTGCTTCTCAGAAAACTTTAATGAGTTGTACTCCATATACATGGAGAAGAAAACAGAAAGGGACTCTAGTGTCTCAGGTTTAAATAGATGCTAGGATAAAATAAGCTATTGTTAACCATGGCAGGCCTTGTCTCTTCGAGATTTTAAAAAATTTGGATGGTTTTGAATTGGCACACAACAGATACTTGGCCATGTCTTTCCTAATGAGAGAGACAGAAAACATCTGCTTATCCTTCACAGAAATTTAGTGTATTATATTTAACTTCAAAGAATGGTCCTAACAATCTACACAGAAAAATATGAGAGTTATGGCTATTTTTAAGATTTAAGGATAAAATAAAAACATACTAAAAAAGAGAGAGAATTGTGAGAGACACATTTAAAATTCTGTGAAAGCACAAATATAACTCATAAAGATATTTGTGTGTGTGTGTGTGTGTTTATTCACTTCATGGCTTTCTTGATCTAAAATCAAGTGCACCTTCTGTGATGGGAATTTGCAGACACTGTTCTTTTGATATGCTTATTTATCCAGCACTACATTTAATTGCTGAATCATGTTTTTTTTTTTTAAAGTTCATGATGGGAAGTCTTGATTTCTAATCACGCCAGGAGAAAATGATCTTAACAACTTTGATGAGCTACTCCGTAGAACTCAGTTAGATTGAAGATTTGTTACATGATCTTCATATTTTCTTTAAGCTGCTTTTCCAGTATCCTTCAAAGTGTTTCAAACACTAAATAACAAATAAATAAAATATGAAAGAAGAGAAAGGAGGAAGAAAGAGACGGAAGGAGGAAGAGGAGGGAGAGAGAAAGAGGAAGGAAGGAAGGGAGCTGAATGAGCTACCTCAGAAAACTGGCTGAAATGTTCATGAGATTCAATAATTTTATTTTTCACAATATGCTTAATGGAAGAGATATAAAATGTTTTTTCCAAATGGCAGTTATTTTATGTTTTTTTAACTTTATCTTGGTATGTTACTCTTGTTTATTTTCTCAGTCACTTAGAGGACTGCAAATAAGATAATAGCATTAATTAACTTATAATAGTGTCAGATACTTAGTTTCTTGAAGGGGGAGAGAGAGAGAGAGAATGAGAGAGATTTCAAGGATATGGAAAAATCATCTAAGTATACAAAACCGGATGATAAAGGAACAATACAGTATAGTGGACCAAGGTCTGAATCTCAACTTCATCATAGTTACATGGTCTTAATTAAATCATTTACTTTTTCTGAGAATCAATTATTAATAATATTATTTATTCTGGAGAAAGGAGAAAATAATATCTAATTTTTGGGTAGGCTCTTATGAAGCATAAATAAGAGTAAATATGAAAAGCTTCCTGGTAATAAAAATCAACGAATGAAATTTTGTGTCTTATTGTATGTTAATCAACTTAAGAGTCTATCTTCATACCAAATAATCCATACATTTGTAAAGTGTTTTACTAATCATTTTCAAATACACTATCTAGTGTGACTATCACAGCAATCCTACAAGACAGTGAAAGAGAGTGAAAGTTCTGTCTCATTTTAGAAAGGAATCACTTAGAGTCATAGCTGTTAAACAACTAACCAGGAAGTAGGTAGCAAGGGAAGACTAAAAAACTTGGAATCCAGGTTTGCTCTCATGCATTTCATTACTTTTTACACTTTACTACAAAATTCCTGTTTCATTACAAACCTCAAGCAGAATACGTTAAATATTCCAAATTTCGAATTGTTTTTCTAAGGGAAATAATTTCTTGATGAGGCCTTTTCAATAATGACACAACTTGTTTACAGAGATCAAAAATATTTTATGATTTAAAGAAATACATTTATGTTTAAAATTACTGAGAATCTAAAACTTTAGAGCTATTATAGATACATTATATATATGATTTATGTACAATTTTACTTGCATTATTCTATTATGATTGAATATTACAATCTTAAAACATACATAAGAAGGGTTTTTTCTTTTTTCTTAAAAACTAATACAAGATAAAGCAGAGTTTTGAGTCTCTCTCTCTGTCTTTCCCAGATATTTCTCCCTGTTTTCAACAAGTAACATGGTGCCTTCAGTTCAAAGACTCCAGAAAGACTCATAATTAATTGAGTATATTATTTAGTAATTTATATACTAAATTTCATGATGTCTATAATTAAGCAATTTTTCGAAATTATAAAAGTACAAAGAAAGTATAAAGGGAGAGTTTTAGAAGTGAAAGTTTGACATTTTCCCAAAGAAAGTAATGGGGTGAATGGTATGAATTAATTAATCATACAAGGTGAAATTTTCAAGATCTATGATCTGCATTGTTTTAACTCCCTAACAATGACTGACTGGTCTCTATACACAATTATTGAACACTCTCTTAACTACCCCCTTTAAAATTTGGAATTCTTTGTATCTAGCATCATTCATTTGAATAATTCAATGGTATCTATATTATTTTTTTCATTTCATTTAACATTTCTCTTTTGAGAAAATGGACATAATGACATACTACAGTTTTATGTTGAATGAGTCATAAGTAAAATGTCCATAGCGCTAAACTATGTCCCTTGACTCCAGCAGAGCTGTGAACCCACCTAACGTCTAATGGGAAAACATTTCAACCATTGTTCCAATTATAAGAGGTTTGTCAGTTCAGCTGACTTCTGTAATGTAGACATTCATCGTGCAAACCAACAGATTACTTGGACATATGAGAGATCTAATATATATTTACAATAATATAAATATAGATATAATAAATAATATATAGATTTGATATATTTATATATACATAAAATCTAAGAATCATTAGCTCGAACTGTCTTCTCAGTTTAAATTGAGGAAGAGGGCAGAGTGCGGTGGTTCACACCTGTACAGCACTTTGGGAGGCTAAGGCTGGCGGATCACCTGAGGTCGGGAATTCCAGACCAGCCTGGCCAACATGGTGAAACCTGGTCTCTACTAAAAATACAAAAATAAGCTGGGTGTGGAGGTGCATGCCTGTAATCCCAGCTACTTGGGAGGCTGAGACACAAGAATCGCTTTAACCTGGGAGGCAGAGGTTGCAGTGAGCCATGGTCATGCCACTGCACTCCAGCCCAGGCAACAGAGTGAGACCCTGTCTTAAAAAAAAAAAAAAAAAAAATTGAGGAAGAGATCATAACTAACATCTAATGACTAATCTAATGACTATTTATAAAATACTAGGCAGTGTGTTAGGTTTTATATATATATATGTGTGTGTGTGTATATATATATATATCCTTAAAGAATCCTAACATCAATGCTAAATAGGTATGATTATACTCATTTTACAATGGTAGGAATTAAAGCTCCCAAGATTAATTAACTCAAGGCTAGTAAACATAAAAAGAGTAATATAAACACAGATATATCAGAATCAAAAGCCAGTTTTTTTGTTCCATTACTACCATTGTATAAAGAGAAAACTGAGATCCAGAGAAATTAAACTAATTATCCAAAAAGACAAGCAGTATTGTCACTAGAATTTGAATAGATGTTTTTCTATTTGAATCTACTGTCTCCTGAAGGACCTAAAGTAGCTAGAAAAACATTCCACGCCAAACTTGTTAGCAATACCATAGCATACTTCAGAGTAAAGTAGATACTGTCCTACATAAATTATATAAAAATTTTGCACATTATTCTTAGTGTGTGATTCTAAAAACAGCTGTAAGTTCTCTTAACTAAAGTATGAATAAACATATGTATTTCATAATTACAAAGTAAATGGAAAATATGGAAAACACTGCCAATATGTTCCTTAATATCTAGTATCATTTCTTCTTATCTGTACAAACTTATTCTTTTGAAATAATAGTATCTCTGGCTATATTTAAATATGTATGTTTATAGTATGCAGTTAATTAAAGCTTTCTATGTCACTAGGCAGTGTTGGTTTTGAAGTTCATTTTTAAAGACCACTAAATGTGCATTCATAGGACAATCAATCCAATCAGTGATATTAATATTTCCTCTTCTTTCTTGCCTATACTTATTTAAGTGATGAATTCAATTAAGTTAGTTAAATTCCTCTTTCCCAGCAAAACATTTTCTTGGAAAAGTGATCGATTTTTCCATATTTGCATAAACAATTCCCAGGTAAGAGCTTGTGATGATACATTGAATAGAAAATAAAATTTCAAAGAAATTTTGTTTTCTTTTTAATTATGCCAACATGTTACTATTACTTTATTAACTGTTTATGAAAATATGGTATTCTGTAAGAATGTACAATATAATCAGTTAAAAGCCAGCATCTATCCTATAGCTTCTGCTGCTGGCAATGATAGAGTAATAGGTACCAGATTTACTACCCCATCCTACTCCACTCCCAAAACAACAACAACAACAAAAATGACAACATACGCACACACAAAAATATCTTAAGGTAATGAACATGAGACAACAAAGGATGGCAATTCCTGAGAGGCGAGAAACAAATGAGGTGAACCTACAACTGCCTCAGTTTATTCTTACTGTTTTGAGAAAATTTCCCACAGTCAGGAAAAACAGATGAAGCCTGGCAGATTGAATGGAGAAGGCACAGAGATGAGTGTCTGAAAAGACAAAAACAGCAAGCATTCACACAACACAGAATCAGGGAGAAGAAAGCGGCACAGATAGTAGATTCCAGAGATCAGTAGATATTCTCCCTTAAGCACTCAGCTGACCCTTGATTAACATATGTATGTTAGGAAACTATTCAAGGCTGAGGAAAGAACCAATGGCAATGGTGCCTGGCCCTAACACAAATCCAGGAATTGTGCTTGAACTAACCTAGAAAACCTCAAGATTCCGAGAGCACTGGTTAGAGTCCTCACAAGGGTCTTGCCTCAGTGGTGGGGAATAAGTCCTAGACTGAGCATTGCTCTGGTACTGCCTAACTTAAAAGCAAGACCCAAAAGGATCAAATTTTCTCCAAATATTCTAAAACAAAGCTCAAGAATATTTATGGAAATCCAAAATATCTGACAAAAAAGTAGAATTCATAATACTCACAACCCAATAAAAATTATTAGAAATGCAAAGAAGCAAAAAAATATAATACACCAACATTTTAAACTCTTTCTCCGTTTCTCATGCGTGTTATTTTAAAATGTGTAATTTTTTTATTAGGAAAACCAGGCAACGAGAAATGAAATCTGCACTGCTTTTAGCACATTATGGGATTTTACTTAATGCTATACTTTCTGCTGTAGTAGCTCATTGATATAGTACAGTGCTCAAAGAAAAGTGCTATTGATATTTTTTAAGTATTTTCATTTGGAATAAAAATTAGGAAACCCGCAGTCTTACCACACTCCATAGTTAGGAGAAAAAACAATCAGTTGTAACCGATCCAGAACGGACAGGATGTTAGATAGCACAGAAAGACAACAAGAAGCACCTCAGTACCTGGAAAGACAAGTCACTCAGGGAACTGGGAGCCTTGAACGCGGAGAAAGGATTGGTGCAAAAAACAGAATGGCTGCAAAGTCTCTTAGAACCAACACCTCCTTCTTCACCATACAGAATTATGCAAATATCACTCCCTGACCTCACAGAGCACTGGAGGATGAAACAGACTAGCTGTAGATCAGAGTGGGCCAGGAAGGAAAGAAATTAGGAAGGGGAGTTGGCACTTCTGCTTATGTTAAAGTCTACCTACTGCAGGGGCTGTGTTAAAGTCCACACATTGCAACTTAACGTATGAAGAATTCTTTTACAATTAAGCCTCTAGAAGATGGAACATTAGAGAATTCAAATCTAGAGGGACCGACCAGAGAGACTAAAAATATTGGCATTCGGGATTTGGATGGGAGGAGAGGGACTGACAAGGAAATAATCAGCTACCCTCCGTGTCACGCACAGTAAAATCCTCAGGCAACAAATCCTGTCGATTCATAAAGAGCTTCCAATTTTTTTTGTATTACAGTGAAATGAAATAGCAATTAAAATTTTTTAGAGTTTATTATAAAGACTTTATTTTTTAGACCACTTTTATGTTCACAGCAAAATGGAGAGGAAAGTACAGAGATTTTTCATATAATCCCTAGCTCTATACAAGTGTAGTTTCCCTCATTATCAGTATCCCTCTCCACGAAGGTACAGTTGTTATGATGGATGAGCCTACCTTGACACATCACAATCACCCAAAGCCCGTAGTTTACATTAGGGTTCACTCGTGGTACTGCACAACGTATGGGTTTGGACAAAGGTACAATGACATGCTATCCATGTCATATAGATTATTTTCTTTCTTCCCCCATTTTGTATACACTATGCTTAGCAAAATAACGCAGGGACAGAAAACCAAATACAGCATGTCCTCACATACAAGTGGGAGCTAAATGATGACAACAGATGGACACAAAGAAGGGAACAATAAACCCTGGGGCCTACTTGAGGATGGAGGGTCAGGGGAGAGAGAGGATCAGAAAAAATAACCATTGAGTACTAGGCTTAGTACCTGGGTGATGAAATAATCTGTATGGCAAACTCCCATGACACAAGTTTACCTATGTGACAAACATGCACATGTACCCCTAAACCTAAAATAAAAGTGAAAAAAAAAGTAGAAATTCTTTTTTTTTTTTGAGATGCAGTCTCACTTCGTCACCCAGGTTGGAGTGCAATGACACGATCTCAGCTCACTGCGACCTCCTCCTCCCGGGTTCAAGTGATTCTCCTGCCTCAGCCTCCCCAGTAGCTGAGATTACAAGCATGTGCCACCGCACCTGGCTAATTTTTGTATTTATAGTAGAGAAGGGGTTTCAACATGTTGGCCAGGCTGGTCTGGAACTCGTGACCTCATGTGATCCACCCACCTCTCCCTCCAAAAGTGCAGCGATTATGAGCATGAGCCACCACACTCCGCCCAGTTAAATTTTTAAAAAGACCTACCCTAAGGTACAGCATCATGAAATATCAGAAAAGTGGTGATACAGCTTTCATTGGTGATACAGCTTTCATTGACTGGAAGCAATTCTCATTCGAATGTTCATGGTCCTCTCAATAGAAACATGGAAAGATAAAAGAATGGAAAAATGGCTTCCACATTCTGACAGAAAATAATTTTCCAACCTAGAAATGTTTCCATTCATGTGGAAAGGTAGAATAAAAAGATTTTCAGACATGCACAAGCTCAAAACTTTTCCTCCTGAAACCATTTCCAGGGAAGCTTCTGGAAAATGTGCTTCACCAATACAAAAGAATAAACAAATCCAGCAAATAGGACACTCAAGTAAAGAAAGTGAAGAGCATTCCTAAGATAATGGATTTATTATGAATGGAAGTCCCAGCTCCAGAAATACTAAATGGAAGAAATAATAGAATGGAAGCCCCAGCTCAACAGAGAAAAAAGTGATAAACAATCCCACAGAAATGTGGGTACAGAATGAAGCTTGAAGATGGTTCAGTGGGAGGGGAGGGAGTTCCTGAGTAACTCCACAGAAGAGAACCACGGAGGATCTGAGAGTGTTTCTTTCCACAGCATAACCTGGACCTTCCCCACAGGTACACTGCCTGATGTGTTTGATTACCCTGAGAAAGGCTTTATAGTTCTACCACAGTGCTTGGTGAAACACTATCAATAGGTAACTAGAAAACTTAGCAGACAACAAAATGAAAATGCGTATATACTTAGAAACAAAGACAGTTGAATAAGAAAATGATAATCATAATACTCATTACTCAGTTCTGAGCAAAACTGAAACAGTCATATAATATGCATACATGGTATTGCTCTAAACAAAAATAATTACTGTATTGGAACAATGGGGAGTGAGATGTGTGTTGTGATGGTATAGTTAGACTGCTAAATCCTTATATTTCATAGTAGGAAGTCAATGAATACTCCCTCAAATTGAGAAACTGTGAAACTGACTATAGAGAATAAAAGCAGGGAAAAACACTTAAAAGGCTTCAAAGTGTTTCTTTCTGAAAAGTACATCATGGAAAAGCTGACAAGGTGAAGGCAGGGGCCAGATGGTTTTTGTTGTTGTTGTTTTACTTGTTCTTGTTTTCTTGTAAGCCTTCTAATAATAGCTGATTTTTGAGCTATGTACAATCATTATTTTGGCAAGAACATTTTTTAAAGAACAGGTAATTTCTTCTCAAGAAATCATCTTGACTATAGCTGCTACAGCTATTTACAAAACGTACAGTTTTTTTTCAGAAAATTAAACATTGAAATATTAGTATATATGAGATATAGTCATTCTTTTAGCATTTTTACCTTTCTGTACCACATAGGCTTAGAATAAGATCACATAAATGCTAATCTGTGGCAAGAAAATATAGGTCAGATTGTAGTGTTTTGCTTTTTTTATTGTCATAGAAAAATTATGCTTACATGACACTTGAGGAGCAGGAAATAGGAAATATTTATTCTTAGTAGTTCATTTTGTAACCTCCAAATTCCATATGCCTATAAATATATAGATCTGGACCAGTTTAGTAAAAAAAGTTCTATTTTTATATATGTGAAATACACATGTATATTCCAAACTAAGCAAAAATAAAACATTAAATTTAATAAAGGGTTTTACTTGCTCTTTACTGAAAATGAATGCCACCGGGTGAATATTGTCCCCTTTTTTTCTGTCCCTTATTCCCTGAGGCTATTCCAAAATTTCAATATAATGAAGTTAACACAATACAAACTCCTCTCAGTGGCCGACTCACTCTAGAGACATTCCACAAGTATCCTAAGGAGATGGGGGGAAAGATGGAGGGGAAACTGTTATTAGTAAGAACATATTTTCTTTCATTTATTTATAAAAACTTTCCAAAAAGAGAAAGAAATCCCACTCAAGCATAAATTAACTTCAGTTCATTTTAAAAGTATTTACTAAAAGCTGTCACAAAAATACATCAAATTCACTTTCTTCCATTACTTATGTTTTGAAAACTAAGTCTTTCATTTTGTTGTTCTCCTATTTAAATTATAGTAGATGTGTACAACATGAATAGACAGATGACAGCTGGATAATAGGCATCACAGATGCCTCAATGTTCACATTTCAGGAAAATTATGTCTTTCAGAAGAAAATTCTGTGGGAGAACCAATAATACTGCCAGTTCTTCAGGTAGACTTTAAAAAGTCTTATCATATATTTCAAAACCAACATGTATGTATTTAATATTTACTTATCAACTTCTCTCCATATGCCAGTACAACGCCAACTTTTTTAGGAAAATCAACAAAGACCCTCATCTCCACCTTCCCTTCCTACATCTTAGTATCCCCTTCCAGCAAGCCTAATGGCCAAGAAAAACAGGGTTCAAGTTCCTGGCTCTGCCACTTTCTAGCTTTGTAATCACCAACGGATTACTTAACTTCTCTATGCCTGTTTCTTCAGCTGTACAATGGGGATAATATTATGCTTTCTCGTTGGGCATGTAAAGTACTTGGAAGAATGCTAGTAAAAAGTAATGTTATATGCATGTTCTCTTAAGGAGCTAAAGATCCATGAATAGATTTCAACTTGACATGTGCAAAAAATGCAATGTCTAATTTGAGCACCTTTGGTATTTTTGATGAATACCGAAGGTGTTCACATTAGGCACTGCAATTTTATGCAAGCAGGGAAAATAAACTTGCAAGAGTGGAGCCGAGATTTTTAGAAGTTTGGGAGGGTTGGTTAGAATGATAGAGGGCAATTTTGTGAGCTGCCTTATAAGGTCAAGTTCCCAATTTCTTCAGTCCTGGCCACTACCTTAGTGCCTCCACAAACACCCAAGATACAGCAGCATTGACTAGGCTTGGTTCAAACACTGAGTCCTTTGAATTATTCTCTCACCACCAATTCATTTACATTTCAGTGATGCATCAGGCAAGGATACATATGAACCAAGTCACCTGCTTCAGCCTGTCCCAACTAAACAAAGTAGAACGAATAGAGTACAATAAAGGTTTGAAAAGCATAAAATACAGAAGATAATACAGATTACATAGGATTATAAAATATAATTATACAGGATTATAAAATACAGAGATTTGCATAGCGAAAAAGCCTTCCTAAAATGCTGAGATAAAGATTATGTAAGTGATAACTGGTCAAAAAATAGGTGAATATCATGTGACATGTAGAGGTGGGGCGGGATGTCTTCAGAGGTTGTTATTCATTCCAGACAGAGGAATTGTCCAATGGCAGCCAGAAGGAAGACCTGAGGCAGAAAAATTAAAACACCTCTCAAGAGTTCAGATGAGAAAGGCAGGCACATTAATTAGAAGAGTAATAATTAAAATGGAGTCATGAAGACAACAATTTGAGCCATCTATGAATTGAATCAATGAGATCTGTAGTGAACCAAGCTTTAAAAAGCATTTAATAATCCAGCCTTGGGTGGCTGGTTGCATGTTGGTACCATATCTAAACACAAAAAATACCAGAGGGTAAATAGTTTCAAAGAGATGACAAAATTAATTTTGGACACTGTGGATTGAAATTTCTGCTGAACATGAAAAGACACCCAGTGGAAAGCAGTCTGTATAGTTTTAGAGCTCTGCACAGAGAAGTAAGACAAATATCATGATTTGGAAATCATCAACATATAATTACATTTATTGAAGTTTAAACAAAGCAAACTAGAAATGAAAAGAGCAAAGAACCAAGGAAGAATCCTTGATAAAACATAATTTTTAGTGCTAAATAAAAGAAGGGAAGACTGTAAAGGAGAACTAAGATAAGATGAGTAGGACATAAAACAAAGAAGAATGATATCATAGAAATCAAGAGAAGGAAGTTTCAAGAAAGAGGAGGAGAATCAGAAAAAAAAAATTGTTCATTGGACCTGGCATGAAAAAGATCATCAGAAATTTTAAGAGAAACATAAGTAAAGCCATAGGGCAGAAGAAAGAATGCACAAGATAGAAGAGTAAATAAGAGCCAGGAAAGAAAAGTTCAGGTTAAAAATGGGAGGAAAGCATGGAAATATATAGGGTACTGAAGGTCTTGATGATATGTAAAAATGAATCAGTTTGGTGTTAGTAAGGAAGTGTGAAGACTGAAAGGACAAGTTAGAGTTACATGGTGGGATGTTGTCACATAAGTTTCCAGAAGTAGAGCAATCTTGGTCATACTCAGGTCCAGCCTAACAAGAGGGTGCCAGGCAGAATTGGACATAAAAGTCACCAAACCAAAGGAACTATAAAGGCAGGGTCTGGAACGGGGTATTACCTGGGCAAAGAATGTGAAAACAATGATACTAGCATCTGGGATTAAAATAAAATAATAAAATAAAATAAAGTAACATAAAATAAAATAAAATAAAATAATAAAATAAAATAAAATAAAAAGAATAGAAGCTCCCGCCCAAACCCTCCATAATTGTGGAGGAATCACCAAAGGTTGACAAAACACAGTGACAAGAAAAAAGCAAAGGCTGTAATAAATAACATACGCCTCAAATAAGGGGAAATGTAATGGTGTATAATTTGTAAGAAGAGGGGTAACACATTTCCAAACCTGTGATATATGGGGAGCAGTATGAAAATGAGCAGCTTTTATTAAAAAGATTCTAATGTTACAGTTTGGTTCCTATTCAAATTAACAAATGGATGAACTCTCCTTGAAAAAACTGAAGGTGCTGGAAAATTTATTTGTAAGGGTGCACGTATTCCAAGAGGCTTAGAAGAAAGGATTAGCAGAGAGGGGCATGCCTGGACCATTAAATCAACAGAGCATGAGGATGAGACAGAAAGAGTACAGATGAATGAACATATTCTCAGAAAAGTATATTGTCAAACATTGTAGTAACTAGAAATAATGTTGTCAAGAGAAAATTCCTGTCAACTTTTATATCAGATTTTATTTTAATAGTAAATATATAAGCTTTGCTAGAAAAAGAAACTTGGGACTCAGGACGAAGTTAATTAGCTTGAAGATTCCAAATGGAATTTGGGTTAAATTTTACCCAAGTACAAATATGATTCATGATTTATCACCCAGTCTAATATTCAGGAGACTTTGCCCAGGGTTCCAAGCAAAACATTTTGTTTGTTTGTTTGGGGGTGGGGTTTGCAAAGATGAACTCCGAATGGAGAGGGTGCTTCCAGTAGGCGTGGGTCCCGTGAAAAAGAGTCAGCACACATGTGTTCTACTCAGAACAAGGACCATTCACAGGCAGAAGAGGCTTATCATTCAGTATTTGCCAAGCATTTATTATTTTCAAGTATGAGTACAATACGATGTAGAAGAGACTTGGAGTCTAGTTGGAGAAACTGCAGATATTTAAAAAATGACAACTCAAGGGAGTAGTTATAAAAATGAAATAAAATAATAAGTGCAAAAACTTAGACTAGGAAGAAAGCTCAGTACTGAGGAAGAGGCAAGAGGAAGATCAGAAAATTAAAAACTAGCTATAACCTTGAGACACTATGCAATCCTGTTCTGTGTCAAACACTTTACACAAATTATCTCTTCAAAGAGAGGATGGGACTTGACTTACACATCAAGTAACTGGTAGTGAGTAAATAAACTGTGAAGAGAGGAAAAGAAACGTTTCCTCTAAAGGTTTTCTACACATATATTTAATTTATATTTTGATTATTGGACCACACATATTTATCTAAACAATTAATACTAATGAATTCTCTTTGTCAGTCCACTCAGTCGATAATTCAATTGCCCAAATAAATGGAATGGATGGGTCAATTTAGTGGAAATAACTGAGCTATCTATTACAGCCAAGAGGAAGCTAACTAATTTAAAAAAAACTTATTATAGAGATCACAAAACGAATTTGATGACTCACAAATAACAGAGCAAGAAAGAGAATGGGATTATTTTAGAGTATTTTTTTCTTGTAATCAAAAAAGAAAAGGACATTCACTCACTCATCCATTAGGTCTGTCAGTGTAATTCCTTGGACATAGTCTTAGCAATTCATAGACTGAAAATAGAATAGCTCATCTAGAAGTACAGGATTTAAAACTTTAGATACACTCATACTTTCAAGTACTTTAGTTTTTATAGCCCATCAGTTACATTTTATAGAGGCAATAAACATAAATGAAACTTTTTTTATTAAATGCACATAAATCTCAACTCTATTGAACTCTTAATTATATAATTAGCAGGCCAAACACGATGACTCATGCCTATAATCCCAGAACTTTGGGAGGCCAAAGTGGCAGATCTCTTGAGCTCCTTGAACTCAGGAGTTTGAGACCAGCCCGCACAACATGGCAAAACCCCATCTCTATTTAAAAAAATACAAAAAATTATCCAGGCATAGGGGCAAGTGCCTGTGGTCCCAGCTACTCGGGAGGCTGAGACAGGAGGATCACTTCAGCCTCAGTGGCACAGATTGCATTGAGCTGAGATTCTGCTGCTACACTCCAACCTGGGTAATAGAGTGAGACTCTGTTTCAAAATAAGGAAATTAATTAATTAATATGCATATAATTAGCAGATTAATCAAGCCCTTCACTTCTTTTCTTGCTACTAAATTCCCCATTTTGTTGTTTTATTTAAAAATCTCAGGGGGTTTTTAAACTCTTGATTTAAAGTTTTAAAACTATCAGTAATATTATTAAGAATTCAATCATTTTGGGGCAAATTTGTTTGACACTAGTCAATTGATAATCTAGACATCTCCTGCTGCTAGAATAATAAGAATTCTTACCTGTATTATTATTCGTTTCTGTTATCATTAATAAGAGTACCTGATTTATCATTGAGTCACTTTCTTACTCTGCTATTGGAAAAGTCAACATCAAACCACCTTTTCTACTATGAAACATGAGTTTTCAGGAAGACAAGTAGAAAGAAATAGTCAGAGGCAAATAATTTAGAGGCTACTAACATTAAAATCAAGAGGATTAAAAAAACAACAACGACAACTGTAAGTGGTACAATTTACAATCTCTTCCACCATATCTTACCATTACAAACTATATGTTCTTCGTGTTCCTCCCCTGAGCTCTTATTTTATTGATAAAATGTGTCCACATTGAATAATAATCACAATATTTAATAAGTGCTAATAGAACAGAACTCTTGCTTTCCACAAGTATGAGAGAAAAAATATTTGACGTGAAGGTTGACTCTCTAAAACTCAATTAGCATAATATCATTCAAATGGACTGAGTTTATGAAACATGAAGAGCAATAAACTTCTGCTGTGATGATTCTACTTTCCTCAAAGCAACTTACTGAAATATAGAAAATATTCGAATCATGGAAAAAATTTGAATAAAATTTTAACAAGAACTGGCACTTTATACACTTAATGTGTTTTCAAAAATATTTTTTCTAAATCCTAAAAAATCAAATAACAACATATTGATGACGTCTAAAGACTAAGAAGGTATCATTTAGCAGTAATTATTACCTAGCACTGAGCTAAGGAATTTTCATAAATTATCTATTACCTACCAACAGCAGTAAAATTATTATCCTCATTTTGCAGATGAGAGCACTGACAACTAGAGAGATTACATAATTGCCCAAGACCATACAGTTACTAAACGCTGGAAGAGGGACCAAACTCATCAGAAAGAGTTGGTTAAGATTTTACACCCTCAACAGCTCTAATATACTGACATTAAAGAAGCATATGACTTTTACCTTATATTATTTAATTGCTACCATAATAATCATTCCAGAATTCACAAGATATTATCATTTATTAACATTCCATATAATTATTCAGATCGCTGTGTATCATGTCTTAATTTCAGAGTCCTGATTTAGATATAAGGCTATAAGATTTAGCTTTGCAGGCTTTGATTACAATAATCTATAGAAATATTTTTATGTAAGTACTTAATAGAAAAAAAATTACTTTCCATTTAAACTTAAATCTTCTGTTTTAATGAAAAGAAGTATCAAAAATAACCCATAGAGTATGTAACCCAAACTCTTTGATATTTGCTTTTAGAATTAAATTGACTACGCAATGGCATGGGTAGGGGTAACATGATGAAAAGTAAAATAAAAGTCCACTGCAAAATTAAGACAGTTCAAATTATCCTGCTTATATACTGCCATGCTCCACTGCTCCCAAATATCTAATTAATTTGAGAGAAAAACTCATTCATCTTTTCAAAAATGGTAGCACTTGCTGGCTCAATGCCTGCCTGGTTCTTGCCTTGATAAGATAGTGTGGAAAAATTACAATAATCATAATCAATACTTTAAAAATCCTTTTCTATCAGCTGAGGCAAAGAAAGGGGCAAATTCTCTTTTATTGTTAACCTGAACTGCTATTTCAAGACGGAGTGGCTTTTGAATATCTTAAATCTTGCAGTTCAACTTCTGCAGGTTATTTGAACATGGTATTAGTAGCATTGGCAGTACATAAACATTTGACTTGTAATATCTGACTGAAAAGTGATATTCTTTAGCACTGAATGTGAATTAAATAGACGGAAAAAAAAGAGGAAAACAAACATTTAAAGCAAAAGCTGTTGCCCTAATGCCTCAGGTGCAGTACACAACAAATGTGATGATTTACTTAAAATAATGAAAACATGAATATTATCTATTTTTATCATTAGCTTCTCCGAGAAGGCAATGTCAAAGTGTGATTTATTAATCTGTTTCCTTTACTTTCCTTACTAACACATAGCAAAACAAAGATTTTATTAGCAAAACAAAAACTGTACTGTCTTATTGCAAACATTCTGTTGAGATTTTTAAAAAGCAGTCACTTTTATTGTTATTCTTAATACATAAGCTGTGTAAATGTCCTTGTTTGCCTTTGTTTTCCCAATGACACAAATCTACAATGATACAATAGTATACCCAGAAAGTAAAAAGGATTAACATAGTGTTTTCTAATCAGTCATGTTAGAAACTTATATTTTACAATGATTTATAGAAGTTGTATAGTTATGGGCAGCAATTAATTTTTACCAAGGAACAATAATACATAGACTACTAACTGTGTATAGGAACGAAATCATATTTCTAGGGTATGATACGGAAGTATGCATTAAACACCATGAAATATAAATACTCATACTCTTATTCCTCAACAGGGTAATTTCATATTTAAGAATTTATTTTAGTAAAATCATCAGTGAATCCCCCAAAAAGCCTATAAGTATTTAAAGACAAGAATGTAAAATATAAACATCAAAGCAACCTAAATATCTAACAACACCTAATTAAATAAACACGATATATTCATATTATAGAATATTATACTATCAAAAGTAATCTTGTTTTGGAATCCAATTAGAAATACATGTCACAAAACAATGGATTTAAGTAGGTTTACGTAACAATATGTTAAGCGAAAACATCAGTTGATACAACAATATCTTCTATGGTATAACTCCACTTGTGTAAACATAATCCTTAAAGTCACTATATATATAAAAAAAAGTGTGTGTGTGTGTGTGTGCACACGTGAATAATCAAACTATTTTACATGTTCTTCTTTTAAAAATTCTATACATTAAAATGTACCAACTTTACATTTTTTAATGTTCTTGAAAGAATTTAACGTAGTATTTGCAGTCTAGAGGTGTTGGCATTAAATGTCAAAAATGTATTTTTAAAATAAAATAATAAAATTATTTGAATAGTTTATTAGCAAATAAATTTTCTAAGTTTAAGCATAACATTTTTCTTCATGTTTCCATTCCGAAACCGTCTCTCTTTGGGGAGTTTACCAAACCAAAAACCAATCCCTCTGAGGCCAGCCCCTTCATAATCAATCTAATGAATTGCTCCCTTTCTTATAAAAGTATACAACATGAGTATGTGTATTTGCGACATTTATTCATTAACTCTGATTATATGTGACTACTGTTCCACATTCTTGATATTCTTGGCTCTCTGTAGGTGTTTTGAATATACTGAATCGTCCCTTTCATTCAGTCAGTTTTTGAACCTACAGTCTATCATACTCATCCCATTTCATTAAAAGAGTTTTTTAATTTATGCATACAGATTTCTAAATCAATTTTTACTAAGCATTACCTACAGTGTACTCCTAAACCTTCTAAATGCTACTTTTTAAACAAAGTGATTCTGACTTTCCTCTTGCTTTTTTCATTCCAACACCAAAGAACACATTTTTGTAGCCATTGTTGTTTTAAAAATAGTGTGTAGAGTACAATATACATTATACAGGTTTTAGCTACACTAAAAGCCAAGACTTTACCACTACATAGTGTATCCCCGTAACAAAACTGCACTTGTATCCCTTAAATTTATACAAATAAAAAAAATGCAAAGTAAACACACCGTGACCCTCTAGTCTTTGGGAAATCACCAAAATGTTAAAGCAGACATTGAAAGGAATAAAGGCAAGTATACTGCTACTTGTCAATCTTTACTTTTCCCACACTTTTGACCGAGTATAGCTGTTCTTCACACAAGGCATTTAAAATATGCCAAATGAGCAAAAATACAAAAGGGTGAGAGTAAAAAGAACTGTATAGAAATCCCACATCTGCCAGAGGTGATCAGCAGATGCCAGTTACTGACAGATAATATTTGTTAACAAGCAGGACAGATTCTAATTATGAGATGGCTTGTTATAAGAAAGAGAAATAGTATAATGGTCACTGCAATGGAGGACGGGTTTCAGGTGACAGCCCCAAGCCCGCACTCCTCCTCCAGAGCCTTGCTTTCCCGCTTCCTCCCAGACCCTGGCACTAGCCTCATTCTTTTCTTCACTGCCCTTCCAGATAACGTAGGACATGCTCCTCAGGGTGAAAATGACTTTTTGGTGAGGAGGTTGGGGTGGGCAAGGGCTCCAACACTCACAAAATCCTGAAGGTTGATCTACTTTAAAATTTTAAGTAAAACAAAGCTCCTGTTTCTAAATTGATATTTTCACGTGACTTGGCAGTAAAATCGAGTTCACCTCAACCACATCTTATAGGTGTATTCTCTTCCTTACTGATATGGTTGAGATGTTACACCATCTCCAAATCCCATGTTGAAAAGAGATCTCAGGCCAAGTGCAGTGGCTCATGCCTGTAATCCCAGTACTTTGGGAGGAGGAGGTGGGTGGATCACTTGAGGCCAGGAGTTCAAGACCTGCCTGGGCAACATGGTGAAACCCTGTCTCTACAAAAAGATACAAAAATTAGCCAGGTGTAGTGGCATGCACCTGTACTCCCAGCTACTCGAGAGGCTGAGGCATGAGAATCACACAAACACACAAAAAAAGAGAGATAGAGAATGATCCCCAATGTTGGAGGTGGGGCTAAGGGGAGGTGTTTGGGTCATGAGGGCAGATCCTTCATGAATGATGTGATGCAGTCCTCACTGCAATGAGTGAGTTCTCACTCTGAGTTCACAAGAGAGTTGGTTGTTTGAAGAAGCCTGGCACCTCCTTTCTCTCTTGCTCCCTCTCTTGCCATGTGACATGCGAGCTCCCCTCTTACAACTTCCACAATAAGAGGAAGCTTCCTGAGGCCCTCACCAGAGAAAGGATGCTGGTACCATGCTTGTACAGCCTGAAGAACTGTGAGCCAAAATTAATCTCTTTATAAGTTACCCAGCCTGAGGTATTCCTTTAGAGCAATGCAAACAGACTAACACACTTGTCACACACCAGCCCCGCACCAAAAATACCAAGACTTCCTCAACACCTATATGATGAAATGATGGCTTTGTTAAAAGAAGTTTTGCATTCTGAAGACTCATTAATCAACATATTACAGGGCAATGTGGACTGACCTACAATATTCCAAGAATGCAAATCTCCGATGCTCTCATAGTACAATCCTTTGTACCAAATTCTAACTTATATAATAGTTAATTTGTATGTCTTATCTCTCCAGCACAATATAAGGGTCAAGGATACTGTAAGTGTGGGATCATATCCTTCAACTACTTCTTATGCATTATCCCACCTCATAAGGTAGCAAGATTAAGTTAAATTTGAACACAATTTGGGATGCACAGAGGAGCTGACCCTGGCTTCATTATAAAAGTTTACTAGAATGAGATATTACATGAAATATGTTGTAGGAAAAATGGAATCAGTAAGTCAGAGCAACTCGATAATAAAAATTTTAATTAGTGTTTATAGGCATACATTTAATTATACGTTTCTGTAAATACTAGAATTTCTTTCCTATCTTCCATGTGGTAGTAAAGCTTCAAGTGTACAGAGATGTATTACAAGCTTCTTTCTGGCACTACAAAGAAGAGGGAAGTAAATCAAAAGTGCTCTTCACACCTATGTTTGTTGCGGCACAAGATTTGGAAGCAACCTGTGTCCATCAACCGATGAATGGATAAAGAAAATGTGGTACATATACACAATGGTGTACTATTCAGCCATAAAAAAGAATGAGATTCTGTCATTTGCAATAACATGGATGGAACTGGAGGTCATTATGTTAAATAAAATAAGTCAGAAATGACACCTTTTCACTTATTTGTGGGATCTAAAAATCAAAACAACTGAAGTCATGGAGACAGAAAGTAGAAGAATGTTTAATAGAGGCTGGGAGGATAGTGTGGGGGTGTTGGGAGAGGAGGTGGGGATGGTTAATGGGTACCAAAGATAAAAAAGATATATATATATATATATATAATCTTATTCATTCTAACTGTATATTTATATATTTATATTTATAGCACATATATTAATATATAACTTTCTAACTATATATAAATATATTAATATATAACTTTCTAACTATATATAAATATATACATGTATTTATATAGTTATAATTTTATATAAAGTTATATATTAATATATGTGTTATTCAAATGCTTCCTAACCATATATATAGTTAGAAATACATATATATGTCTGTAGACATGCATATATGTATCTGATTATATATGTATGTATATACACATATATAAATATATATATACATATATATATATAGTCAGAAAGAATGAATAAGACCTAGTATTTGATAACACAGGAGGGAGTCTATAGTCAATAATAATTTAAATGTACTTTTACTTTTATGTATTTTAATTTTTTATTTCTATAAAATAAAAAATAATTTCTATTAAATTTAATAAAAATTATTTTTGAGAAAATTTATTAAATTAATTTAATAAAATAATTTTTTATTTCCATAAAATGTGGGGGGAACAGGTAGTATTTGGTTACATGAGTAAGTTCTTTAGTGGTAATTTGTAAGATTTTGGTGCACCCATCACCCGAGTAGTGTACACTGAACACAATTTGTAGTCTTTTATCCCTTACCCCCTCCCACCCTTTCCTGCCGGGTCCCCGAAGTCCGTTGTATCATTCTTATGGCTTTGCATCCTCATAGCTTAGCTTCCACTTATGAGTGAGAACATATGATGTTTCGTTTTCCATTCCTGAGTTACTTCACTTAGAATAATATTCTCTAATTCCATCCAGGTTGCTGCAAATGCCATTAATTCATTCCTTTTCATGGCTGAGTAGTATTCCATCATATATATATACACATATATATATATATACACACACACACATATACAGATATATGTGTATATATGTATTTTTTTTATTTTTTTTCTTTATCCACTCATTGATTGAAGGGCATTTGGGCTGATTCCAAATTTTTTCAATTGTGAATTGTGCTGCTATGAACATGCATGTGCAAGTATCTTTTTGTATAATGACTTCTCTTCCTCTGGGTAGATACCCAGTAGTGGGATTGGTTTCGAAAATAACTAAAAGAGTATAATGGGATTTTTTGTAACAGAAAGGATAAATGCTTGGGGGGATGGATATCCCATTTTCCATGATGTGATTATTACACGTTGCATGCTTGTATCCAAACATCTCATGTACCCCAAAAATATATACACCTACCATGTACCCACAAAAATTAAAAATGTAAAAAACTGGTCACTCCATGTAACAAAAAAAAAAACCCCACAAAAGATGTGACTTTGTACACATTTAATAATAGGAATATACATATTTTTGAATAGCGTACCTTCTATTCGAATACTTAGAACATGTTGTTTAGATAATGGTCACAGATGTATTTCACATACTTTTTATTCTTCAAGAAAAATCATTCTTTATTCATACTAACACTGCAAAACTAAACAGACCCTAAACTATTATAAGCACTGTTTCTCAATAAGGAAAAGAAAAAGATTTTTACAGAAGACCAACACACACACACACACAAACACACACACAAGAATTCAATACCATTCATCTCAATTCTGTATTACTACCACTACCTATGTGAGTATGAGATGGAGTTGATCATTTACAACACCTCCACATGTCCCTTGGACATTGGCACTGCTGGCTGTCAAGCAGATTGATGGTTTTCACTGAGCAGTTCCCTGTGTAAATTTCAGAATTCACTTTAACAGTCATTTGAACTGTCACAGTATGAATTATGGACTGAAGCACATTCTGCTTTGCTATTTCCACAGAAAAGCTCCTTGTGAATATTAAATTAGATGTAGAAAAGACATTTTCAAGTCAAATACCTTAAACTACAATGCCTAGGCTTAGAATGAACATTAAAAACTATTTTGTTTCTAAGGGGGATCAGAATTTTAATTCAAATGACTCATTTCTATTATCATAATGTACATATGTATATATGTGGTGGCCTACATATTCATAGCTGTGACATATTTCTTTTTCTTTTGGTAATATCTTCTTTATACTACAGGACTAAAATTCTTGGAGCCTTTGTATGGACTACTTGCGTTAAATAATGTAGGAGGATCCAAAAAGAATTAAAGACATGGCTTTACCTCTAGAAAGTTATGTTATACCTTCAAAAACATAAGCATAATTATAAAACAAAATAATGGCATGTAGAATATATGGAGTAATCAGAGTGATTTCAAAATGTCATTAATAACTCTGGCACTGCATCCAATTTAGAGTCTGGTAATGAAAAAGGGGGTGACATGATACCAGACAGCCTCAGATCATGGTATGACACAAGCAAAGGCACTAAAGCAGACATCAGCTTGTGAAAAGAGGGGTGATTTCTGTGAATAAATACACAGATCAAATTTCAAAAACCATTTTAGGAAGAAAAGCCAATTAATAAAGAGCTTTGAATGTTGAGTCAGCAGTTTAAATTTCAAATAATAGCATTAATGGCATACCATAGGTTTTTAAATGGGAATATGATATGGTAAAATCATGTTTAAGAAGACTATGATGAAAATGCATAGGTTGACTGAGGCTCGAGTTAAGCATTGAAGATTACTGGAGATAGGGTGCATAAAACAGACCCGGAATAATGAGCTATGCTGGCATGTGCTGTAGTAATTTAAATAAGATAGGATGAAACTGTACCAAGAAAGAACAGGCGGAGCTCAATACCTAATTGAGGAGGGAATTTGAAAAAAATAGTACAAATCTACTATAAGTTTTTGAAATGGAGAATTGAAATAATTATATTGATATTAATGAATTAATTGATATTAATGAATTAATGATATTAATTCACTATAATTGAAATAATTATAGTGACAATAATGGTGATAGACAAATTAAAAAGCTGTGCACTAGCTTGAGGTTATTCATATGATACGAATTACTTAGCAACCAGAAGTTGGCTATAATAGTCATGTGCTTTATATATATCTCTATCTATGTGCATATAAACAGTCATCCCTTGGTATCTAGAGGGGACTGGTTCCAGGACCCCTGGGGATATTAAAATCCACAAATGCTCAAGTCTCTGATATAAATGACATAACGTTTGCACATAACTTAATCATACCCTCCCATCAAGTATAAATCTAGATTACTTATAATAACTAGTACAATGTAAATGCTATGTAAATAATTGTAATACTGTACTGGGTTTTCATTTTTATTTTTTTGTAGCAGGCTTTTAATTTTTATTTTTATTTCAATAGTTTTTGGGGCACAGGTGGTTTTTGGTTATGTGGATAAGTGTTTTAGTGGTGATTTCTGAGACTTTAGTGCACCCATCACCTGAGCAGTGCACACTGCACACAATATATAGTCTTTTAACCCTCACCCTTCCTCCCGACCTTCCCCCTCAAGTCTCCAAAGTCCATTATATCACTCGTAGGCCTTTGCATCCTCAGAGATTAGCTTCCACTTACAAGTGAGAACACATGATGTTTGGTTTTCCATTCCTGAGTTACTTCACTTAGAATAATGGCCTCCAGCTCCATCCAAGTTGCTCCAAAAGACATTACTTTGTTCCTTGTTATGGCTGAGTTGTATTGCATGATGTATATATATATATATATATATCACATTTTCTTTATCCAGTTGTTGGTTGATGGGCACTTAGGTCAGTTCCATATATTTGCAATTACAAGTAATGCTGCTATAAATGTGCATGTGCATGTGTCGTTTTCACACACATAGTGACTTCTTTTCCTTCAAGTAGGTACCCAGTATGGGACTGCTAGATCAAATGGTAGTACAACTTTTAGTTTTTCAAGGAATCTCCACACTGTTTTCCACAGTGGTTGTACTAATTTACATTCCCACCAGCGATGTCAAAGTGTTCCCTTTTCACCACATCCACGCCAACATTTATTGTTTTTTGACTTCATAATCATGTCCATTCTTGTGGGAGTGAGGTGGTATCACATTGTGGTTTTAATTTGCATTTCCCTGATAATTAGTGATGTTAAGCATTTTTTCATGTTTGCTGGCTATTTGTGCATCTTGTTTTGAGACTTGTCTATTCATGTCCTTTGCCCACTTTTTGATGGGATTATTTGTTTTTTAAAAATAATTTCCCTCCATAATTGGTTAAATCCACAGAAGCAAAACCCATGGATATGAGAAGGCTGGCTGTATACGGCTATATTAATAACCAAATTCAGGATTCTTACAAAGTCTTGGTTTTTCAATTATTTATTTTGTTTGTTTGAGACAGGGTCTCGTGCTGGCATGCAATCATGTGATCACGGTTCACTGCAGCCTCGACCTCCCAAGCTGAAGCGATCCTCCTACCTCAGCCTCCCGAGTAGCTGGGATTACAGCACACACCAACACACCTGGCTAATTTTTTGTACTTTTTGTAGTGATGGAGTTTTGCCATTTTTCCCAGGCTGATCTAGAACCTGGGCTCAAGCAACCTGCCTGCCTTGGCTTCCCAGAGTGCTGGGATTATAGGCATGAGCCACCCCACCCAGCCCTTACAAAGTCTTAATAGAACATTATATTGTATATTTACTTTGGGCACTTGTGGAAAAAGAAAATAAATTAGTTGGTCCAATATAGGTGAAGAGGAGAGAGTAAACATAATTCAGGTTTGTGTTTTGGTTAGAATCCTAGTATGTTCTCCATCAAAGGACAGCCATTCTATTATAGTATCTATTGACTACATTTACATATCAGGTTCTCAACAAAGAATGTAACTTCAATCTCTTCGCATCCTTTATTATTAATCAAAGCCACCTACACTAAAAAAAAAAAGGTTTTTAAGGAAGATTACATGAAAGACTGAGCAGTGTACACTGTACACAATATAATATATCAATAATATAATCAATCTGTAACCTCACGTACTTTTTTTTTTTTTTCCTATAGGATATACCTGAAATACAGTACTGGGTGTGTCCTGTAGATCTACTTTAAGAGAACAGTTCTCTCTAGTTATATCAGCACCAGGGAGTGAGAATGTTATGAGTCTTATGAAACTTGCTATTTTATGATAGGAGAGTGGATAACAATACTGTACACTAATCAAAGATCCACAGGATAAATTTCCTTTAAATGTGAGCCCCAAGGAAAGCTGTGTTTCTTCTGAACTACTAGTTCATTTCTCATCTTATGCAACTGATCATGCCCTTATCTTTGCTCTGGCTAACTTCGCAACCCATCTCCAGTAAATACATACAAATTGGTGGAAGTCATACTATGTACCTACATACTCCTAACTTGGTTTTTTCCTTATTATCTTTTCATTCTGTTGTACTTTCTGTTTATTCTATGCTATTGCATGAATTTCTGTGAACCACTGCAAATCTTTAGAACAGGCAAAACATACTAATAAGTAGGCATAAGTGTTAAGCCCTAAATCAAGTAACTTCACCTTATGATATGTAAATTTCATAACATCCCTGCATAGTGTTTTCATTATCCCAGTACAGTGTTGAGAAAAAAATCAATTTCACACTAGTACAAATACTTCAGGAGATAGAAGCATAAACAGGAAATCTTAAAGTCTTACTGAGAAAAATATTGAAAAAAAAACACCTAGCTATAAAAAATAATAATAATTGTGGATTAACTAAAGTAGCAAATAAATGGATGACCCTGTCCAAAGCATTCAAAATGGACATTTTAAAATGTCTTAGTAAGTTAACTATTTGATCTTACATGATGCCTTTTTTATTGATATATGCTCATGATTCATTTATTATTCACTTGCTTTTTCATATTATCCATTCTGCTGTTTTTATTTTGTTCCTGGGATACTGTTTTTATTTTGTTTCTGGGATACTAACTACCTTTACCCTATTTCAGTCAATCAATCAATAATAATCTATACCCCCATACACACACAAATAAAACCATTGCCTTAGTTTGTTTTGCTGATTTTCCATTTCATTCTACTTTCTCCAGACTGTCAAAAGAACCATGCTCTACATCTAGAGGCAAAAGGGGTTTTTCTTTCAGAAAGTATGACCAACTTCAAAAATTCCTTAACACTTATTTTAATCAAGTCACTATAACACTGGCCTATGGGGATGCAAGAGCTGTATGACTTTTCTGACTTCAAAAGCCTTTAAATTTGTTTGAATTTTGTTTGAATTTTGTTCTTCCTATTATTTAAATAGCATTAAATCACATTTGTGTATGTTGTAAACATAGTGAATAGGCATAATAATTAGATTCTAGTTACCTCTTACAGGTTATGTGACTTCGAACAAGTGATATATTTCTGTACCTTGGTTGATTCATTTGTAAAATGGGAAAAATAACAGAATTTCTCAGAATTGGTATAAAGATTAAATAAAGTAATACATAATACATGTAACGTGCTTAGAAAAATGTTTGACACATGCTAAGTAGTTGGTAAATGTTCTCTGATGCTGTGATAAATACTATATTCAATATTATCATACATTTTCACCTTATCTTCTGCATTTTTATTGGAAATGGATGAAATAGCACATAAACTCTTTTGAGCAGAGAAAGGTAAGAAATGGAAACAAAATACTGACAGCTTCCATCTATAATTTGCCAGTGTAATCACCACATGGTGTGGCAGTGACAGAAGTCATTACCATCACTCCTTAATGGAACCTGTGCAGCTTGCTGATCACCGTATCTGATCCCTAGGGGACAGAGTAGTATTTCAGTTTTTGACAGACTTGAGACAGCAGGCTGTCCATTATTAAACTAGACATCTGGACCCTGTTGTTAACAACTAGTTGTTTATAATATGTGGACAATCTACAAGTTTTCCCACAGGGAGTTAAATGAGGTTGAAATGTGTTAATCCACTTTTATCCCTATTCACACAGTGATTTACAAGATGGCTAAGTGTGCCCTTGTAAAAACAATTCATCATTATGATTCTGTGTAAGTCCAGTGCAAGAAAGCCAGGAACAACCAGTTCACTGTTTCTTAGATTTACTGTTTTCTGGCTTTATATGCAAAGTCCATTTCTTACCCATATTTACGTACTGTGAAAATTGGAAGTAATACAACTCTGAATTCAAGGAATGCGTACACAGAGGGATATGATTCTCACCCTTTAAAGCTGTGGCATAATTGCAGTAGTGCTAAGACTACTAAAGCACTGATTGGAAGAGAGGTACAGCTAAGACTCTAAAGAGGAAAGAGGTCAAAGAGTTGGAGATGTGCTGCCAGGCGATTGTCCCCTACACATCAGCCACGCTTGACAATTGGGTTCTGTTTCTGTTTTCCTTCACTGCTTCTATTTCTCAGAAAAGACTAAGATAAATACGTTCAATCTAAGGCAAAATTGTGGAGAGAAATCTCACTGTCCTTAGTCTCCCTCTTTTGCTGATTATCTTCTGCCTCACATCCAAGAGCACATTTTTCTCTCTTTCAGGCAACTAGGGCTTTCCAGGTTCTCAACTCTTTACCTCCAAACTCCAAAGCCATCTCCACTTCCCAGTCAAGAGAGACAAATAAGTCTAATATCACTGAACTAATTTATTTCATTTATGTTAATGATTTATTTTTTCATGTATATGCAGTGGTTCCTCCTTAATCTGAAATTATACTACATCTAAGACTTTATGTATGAGTCAGCTTGTTCTAGTTGTACCTAGTTATTAAGGAGTCAGGGTCAGAAATTTCTAATTCACTCCTCTGCTTTTATATGACCAGCTACAGAGAATCCAACGTCATTTCACAGTGTTTTCTGGCCTCCATGGAGCCTAGGTTTCTATTCATCTGCTGCAAGCATGTACATGACCACTTTTCTACATGAGAGGTACGCAGTGAAATATCCCAGTGTCTTAGGGTCCTCCAATACCCAATGTGCTGGGACAAATTGTGAAGTCAAATACCCATAAACAAAGCTGTAAGCTGGAGAGATGGAGGTGGTTGGCTGCAAGGCATGCAAAGGAACCACAGCTCCTAAGAGCACAAAGTTTTTGCTTTTATTACATGAGAGTTTAATTAAGAAAACTACAGTGACAAAACACATAATATCAGAAAAGTTGTCACTATCAGTGATTGTTTTAGGCAACAAAAAACTAATGATGTAGTTTGGTTGACGAAGTAAAACATGGTTATGATGTGTGGTGAATTTCTTGGTTTCTATGTTATGGAGCACAGCAATAGAAATACATGTATATTAGATATCCATACTTGATATGGATCACACTGCATGTTTGACAGATTAACAGTGTTCTATATTTTATTTAATTGCAAGAGTAAAACAGTATCTATGCTCAATATTGACAATTTGTTTATTCATAAAATTTGGTCATTTGCTGATACCTTTAAAATTTCACATACCACCAGCACTTCTACTTCTAAAGAAGTTTCTGGCCTTGCTTATCCATCTCTACTCTACATAGGCAGAAATCTCAAGATGAGAAGGGACTTAAAGTCCCCCACCTTCACTTGTATCCTACCATCTACAACCTCACCCAACCAATTTTGACTTTGTACTGTGTATGAAATTGTGTCAGTGCTCCAGGCCCATCCTTCTCTTCTATAAGTGATTTTCTCCATAGCTATGGATAGCTTCAGTAACATGCCACATGTAAAGCCTAGTTTGGTCTCTTGAACTCCAGACCATACTTCCAAATGCCTCCTGAATCTCCTCAGTTCCTTGAAAATGCCTTGCTCTCTCCCAGCACTGGCCTTTTAGGCAAGCTGCTCCTTAGTCTGAAATATTCTTTTCCCATTTAATCTACCAACATCTTCTCATCCTTAGACCTTGATCTCAATACAGATTTCTTTGAAAACTTTCCCCAGACCACTATTTCATCTGCCAGACTAGGCTCATCTTCAATCATGCTCTCTCATAACATGGTGCCATTCTCCTTTATAGCCTAGCACAACTGTAATTAACTTCGCATATGTATTTTTCAATCTAATATCGGTTTCCACTACTGTAAAATCATTTACATCTGAACTAGGTCTATTTTGCTCACAATTTTATCCCTAGAGCTTAGTGTGCTTCTTGATAATTAGTAGGGTGTTTAATGTCTGTGAAAGAACGATGTCAATGCTATTAAGGGTTTCTTCAGGCTATCATTTAAATTTTGAAATGATAAAGACCAATATATCCACAACTGTCAGAAGTTTCTGTAGGGAGATGTTATTTAGCAAAAACAGAATTGGCTCTACTGATACAGTGATTATTTTAATCCACTTATTATGATGGTGTTTCACCAATTTTATAGCCCTCTTACCAATTCTCTGACCCTGTATGTTAGCCTACTTCCTTTTTTTAGAATTGCCACCTAAAATTACAAAACAATGTAAAAGATAAATTGCCCCATACTGCATTTTTATTCCTAAATATTTTATCTAAAAGTCTTATTTCTTTGGTAATATGTCTGACATTCATATCCATCCTAATTTCAAAAAGAAGTTGAGCAGATGACTATAACATATTGTTACCAATGTGGACACAGTTTATCCTATTTACTATCTCACAATGTTTAGATAGATGTCTGTTACTTAAATTACAATTCAATTGCTAACGATTAAGATTCTGTGAAAAGGATTTTTTTCTATGACCCATTAAAAAAAAATCCCATATCCAATCAAGGATTGTGAAAGATTAAAAATAATTGTCTTTCTGGATAATTATTTATTGTTTTGATTGCTTTTGTAGAGAAAATTTTAATTCCAAATTTAAAACTCAGAAAAAGACATCTTGATGAAGGATACTGCTAAACATTAAATATTGCTCAGAAAAAGGCCAAGTGAACTTAATTTCAAATTGTAAGTATATAAAGCAACTGGTTACCGTTTTACTGTAAAAAATATTGCTTTTTGCTTTATTTTCTAAAGACAACTTAGACAAGCATGGTACATAATAAATAATATGACATAGGCAATACATAAGTACTCTAATAAAAACAGATGAACCATCAATGACAAAAGGATCAATTGCTATGATCTCAATGTTGGTGTCCCCACGAAATTCATATATTGGAACATAATACCGAATGTGACAGTATTCAGTGGAGCCCCAGGGAAATGATTAAGTCACTCACAGAAGTACTACTAATACATAACCAAATGCAGAAAGTGGCTATATGATAGCTGTTAAATTAAATCAAACTTTAAAAATAAAGTATCAGTAATTTGAAAAGTCACATTTCAATTTTATTTATAAGAATTGGTTAAAAGAAAAGAACCTTGTGTGTTTTATATAAAATATTGATGTCTGAATTCTTAGTAGTGATTGAAAAACAATAATTTTTATATAATACATTTTTCTCTGCATTTTATGTATTACACTATATATATTCGAAGTCTATTTTTTATACCATTATCTGTTTAAGTTTCTAATTTTCTATTGCCTTATTTGTGGATATTTTTCTTAATAAAGTCGATATTGATAAGAAACACAGGATTGTCTAAACTCTCTTTCTAAAGTAAATGCTTAAATCATTTTTGTAGATATTGTATATGCATAGTTGATGCCACTATCGATTAAAGAGTAAAAATAATGTGTCATTCATTTTAATGGCACTCAAAAATTTAAAATTGTCTTTACTAACCTGAACTTAAAATTTAGAATAAATATTTTATAATAAATGGCTGCTTTTCAAAACAATATATAATTTATTATGGGAGATAAAGTTGGTAATTTATAAAATGTTTAATATGTCAATACAAAACCCATTCTCACAATTGAATTTGATTATGTAAAGCAATATATTTTGCAGTGTATATCTAAAATTACACATATTCCAAATGCTGTTGAAATATTTTTCTATTTTTGTAAATACCTCTTAAACTGTTAATGGATTGACTTGTACTATGTTCAAATCCTTTAATGTTTTAAGAACTACAATGCATTAGTTGACTTCCTTGAATTACTTCTAAAGGCCACCTATAAAATACAAAAGGTATACATGATTATTGGATTTGAAACAAGTGACCTGATTTTTGAAAACTAGAATGGTCTTAATTAAATAAATGACCTTCTCTTCTATGGCTACAACTGAGGATTTTCCATTAACAGTAATTGGAATTGTGACAATTTATTCACATTAAGTGTGTTGTGTTCCAAAGTTTAAAATTACTAAATCATGATGAAACAGGAGAAGACTTGTATAACTGGCTGATGACTTTTAAAACCTGTAACTTATCAGTCTTTAACTGCAGGAGAATACTCTAAATCTTTACTGCTTTGTGAATCATAGAAATATTAAAACAGAAAACAGGCTTGGAGCAGTGGCTCCCACCTATAATCCCAGCACTTTGGGAGTCCAAGGCAGGAAGATGGCTTGGTGCCAGAAGTTGAATATTGAATGTTGAATGCCTTGAGCTATCTCTAATATGTGATTTCAACTACTTTATTTTCAAGCAAATGCTGAATATCCTTTCTACAAATGGTGCAGAATCTTCTTGACAGTATTAAAATGGAAATTATATAAGGACATCATCATAAATAACATAAACAATACTGTCAATATTCTGAGGTGAATTAACCTCTTATCATATCTGTGACCCCCTCCAGACTGAGTGCTATTTCATATTCTTTTCCGTATTTGTTCCAAAACCTAACTTAATGGGGCCCTGAGACATAGGAAACATTCAAATATTAGCTGAACGAATGAATGTCCATTAAAGACATATCATACAAACCACTTAAATTAGATTTTTGTTTTTTGCTCAGGATGTCAAACAAGTAAGTGTGCATCATATATACAAAAGACATCCCTACACATAAGCAATTCTCATTTAGCAACTCAAATTTATTTCATGGCCTCACAGAAGTAGTGTTATCCATGTGCTAAATTCTCTGCACTGCTGTGTCTAACCCTATTCCCATATGTCCTACTCAGAAAAGGATATCAGAGTGCAAATGAGAGAGAAGCAATTATCTAAGGATGGCGTAAAGATAATACAAAGACATATCTATTCATTACATATATTATAATATATATTATTAATCACATATACTTGTAATATATGATGCATTACATAATATACAATTTTAGCATACAATATACAATATTTTATAATACATATATTACAAAAGCAATGCATATCTGTTACATATACACTATATACATCACATGTACATTATGCCAGTGTATGTGTATGTGTTTTTACCTACACAAAAGGTGGCACAATATAAATTTAGATGACCTACTTATCCAAAGTTGATTCACAGAAAATCTATGGTATGGAATACACATTTCCTACACCTAACAGGCCCATCAATATTATGTCTTTAACAACACCCATTTGAGAATCTATCATATGCTTCATTCATTTTCATATGCCAGTCAACTATGACCTAAGATGGAGTTTGAAATTCTTACTGTGAGGAACAAGGTAGAAAGTGTTTATACTCCTACATTTGGAACACAATTCCCCCATCATTACAAGGATGTGGCTCTCTACATCCAGAAAACAGCTATCTTGATTCAGATTCTCCCAGAAGGTAAGCTTGAGATAGGATTGCAGCAAAAGCAGTTCATTTGGGAATTGATCACAGATAAAATACCAGTAGGGGAGAAGAGAGACAGAAGCCAGTAAAGCTTTCAGTATTAAGCCAGTTATCACTGCGGGCAAGTGGAGCTCAGTCCCTTTGGACACAGTGTAGAACATGCTTCAGAATTCTCCAAGCTAAGGAGCAAGGAAGCAAAAGTATTGATTCAGAAACAGTCTATTTACTCAGTGACATTCCAGCTTGTTCTCCAAGCAGGACTTGGATGCACCTGAGGTTGGTGGTGGGGAGAAAACCTCATGCAGGAGGTGTTCAAAGAAAGTTGCTTTGAGAATATGGGCAGAGCACTAAATGTATCTGTTGTTGGAAATGATCTACCTACTCCTACATGAAAGAGGGCTTCCTCCTCAACTCTATAGGAATTGAGTCCAAGAAGATAACTGAGTAGAATAAGATTGCTTTCCAGGCGTAATGGCAAAGAGGAATTTGTCACCATATTATAGACAAGGAAGATGACTTTACCTACCACATATTAGCTTAGGAGTCTGAAAAGGGAAAAAAAAAGGATTGCAAAGGGCAAATCAGAAGTGAAGAAGGGAACTAAAATCTAATGAGCACCTAAACTATGCTAGGAGCTGTAAATTATTCTTATAAGTTCCAATAAATTAAGTGAAAACAACTTAAGAATTTCTTGAGGGATTTGAATAATAATAAACTGAACTGAAGAGTTATCTTTACACTGATAAGATATAATATCCAAGACAAGTATTTAATTTACCAAAATTTCAGTTTCCTTGTGCCTAACATAATTGCCTGCTATTCAGAGTTTGTCTGAGGATTAACTAAGAAAGAACATATTGCACAGTTAAAAGAACTTGGGAGTACTTAGTTCCAACTAAATGTTAGTTCTGTGCCTCTCCATCCTTCCTCTTGTCACAGTTTTATAAGGTAGACAGTATAATTCCCATTATAAAAAATAAGATTGCTGAATCTCATAATGGCTGAATGACTTTCCCAAGGCCACTCAGCTAGTGAAGGAAACAGCCAAGGACTGAATCTGGGTTTCTCTGATTCCAAGTATCTTGCCTTCAAAGATTAACAACAAATGGAACCAAAACCAAAGAATAGTTTTCCATGAAGCCACAAAAGTAGCCAAATCCTTAAAAATGGTTGAATGATTGTTTTAAATGTTTAATAACTTATTTTAGTAGTAAATGTGGCCTGCTTTTTAAGTTAAAGTTGGGCTAGCATAACCTTTTAATAGAACATAAAATTTTAACCATTCTGCAAAACTTTTTTAATATGGCACTGATCCATTTAGGCAGTGTTCAACTAACCAAAATTCTTAATTACTAAAATATTTCTGCAGCATCCTTAGAAAAATGAGGGCAACCACATGAAAATTAACATATTGGATATGATATTTAAAACAAACAAACAAACAACAATACCATCACTATAACCAAAGTATGTGCTTTATGTGTTTAATCTATCTCACACTTTCTACAAAGAGGATTTCTATTCTATATAATGATCCTGAGGTCCTGAACTAAATATACATTCAGTCACTAGGAACACCATGCTACACTTACTAAGCCATTTAACCAGGCTAATGCAGTTTATCTAAATGTCAATTTGTATTACAAATTCACTCAAAAATTATTTTCTTTATCTTCAGTTTACTCAGACTCTTTACAAGAATACTGAGAAATTGGTATTACTTCTTTAAATTTTTAGCCAATATGTGTGGTTTTGCCTAAAAAAGAGATTGAACCAAAATATCCTCTACAAAACATCCATCTCCTTTCAAATTACTAATATGAGACCAAACAAGATGCCCATAATTGATGCTCAAGATAAAATCCTCAGTGTGTAGAGACAGGAGTTGGTATTGGGAGCTGAAAAGGTGAAGAAAAGAAATAGTGTATTGGTCAGTGGTGAATGAGGAGGGGATTTTGGATTGGACCAATAATGGATCTTTTATATAACTAAAATAGCACATCAATACTAAACTAAACTTCAATGAAACATTTCAATTGAGTTGAGAACCTAGTTAGTATACATGTATTATTTTAAAACAAAGAAATGTGGCATGTGATATATGGGATGACTATTCCAGAAAATACTAAATTCGCTGAAATACAAAATGTGCTTGAGACAGAAATAGACAGAGGAATTTCAGAAGTTTGTGCAAAGCAGTAGTGCTATAAATAAAACACATGAACAATATTTTGCTAACAATAAATATTCTAGTTTTGAAACTTAATTTTAATTTTGAGACATATATTCTGTTTCAGTTAAAAAATATACTAGTTATGAAAAGGTTGTATCATGTTATACAAACATCATTATTCATAATGGTCAGAGTCACCTGTTCAAAGTTAGTATATTGTATTAAAAAGGTTGTCATTTTCACTAACTACCTGTTACATATTTAAACCAATTGTCTACTTAAAACTCCAAAATGTTTAAACAGCATAAAATTTCCAGTGCCAAGTAGATACCTACTCAAGACAACACAGACAAGGAGGAGGTAAATAGACTCAGGAGATTTTAAGTTTCTAATGTGCTTTTTCAAACAACTTGCATGCAATTTTGAGTTTGATTAACCACACCTAAGGAAAAAATGCAAATTTTCTGGAACTGAATTGCATACCATTTGGGTGTATTGTACCTCTGATACCAGCCTTATACACATCCTAGAAAAGCACAGATAGACAAAAGAATAAGCACCAAATGAATGCAATAAATACCTTGCAAGAATAAGAAAAGTGTAAAGAAAAGGAGTTCCTTATCTATAGCAACAGTTATATAGAGTCAAAATGGAGAGACAAATCAGAGTCTCTTTTACTCCCTCCCCCAGCCTAGTCTCCCTCTCTGGCTCCGTTTTCCTTTTCTCCCTCCTTTCCCCACTTCGGCCCTCCCATTTCCGTCTCTTTTTCAGCAATATTTACAGAACAATCCTCCACCACACCACTCACCTGTCGTCGTTTTGCCATCCTTGGTCCCCTAGCAGCAAATCTCGAAACCTGTACCTGGGAGGCAGAGGGGGCACTTCGCTCTCCAAATCAACCATCCTTCCTCAAAGAGTGGGAAACATCAAACAACAAATGGAGGAGAGGAGGGAGAAAGAAAGAAAATATTGCGGAGTAGAGGGAGAGGACTAACAAGACGCTGTGGCCGAGAGAGGGATGGGAGAAGGGGAAGGGGACAGGGAGGGGGAGGGGGTCGGCTTGGAGCCGGAAGCTAAGGCTTGAAAGGGGGCTGGCTCCTCTTTCCCGAGGGTGTAATGGGGATGATGCAAACCCAACCCAGGAGCAAAAGTCTGGCTCTGACAAGAATCAACGCTGCCAAGGAACCGCCCCCAGGCTCGGCACCGCCTCTGGTCCCCAGGACTAGGGGGAGGCGGGTATAAAAAGTTACTTCGCCGAAAAAGACGCGCGGTGCCTAGAAAGAGGGGAGAGGGGTGGGAGTGAGCGCCGCTTGATGGTGAAGCACTTTCCTTAAAGGCAGTTGCCAGATCCTCCCAGAGGGCAGCCGCCCGGCTACTGTTCCCTCGGGCGGGCTTGCATCCGGCACAGCCCTGAGCTGGCGGGAATCGGGGGCGGTGGGTTTCGGCCCCAGACGCGGCCAACCCGGCTCTCCCCGCAGTCTCCCTGCGGAGATGGAGCTGGAGGCCCAGCCAATGAGACTCCCCCTCATTAGCATAGCACAGTGACGGCACGGGGGTGCCTTGGGGACAACCAATGGGGGCGAGCTAATTAGCGGATTGCGGGGCTCCAGACCCTTCTCTGGGAGGAGGGGAGCCAGGGTGCTTGGAGTGTTCCACTATGCCACCAGCTCCCTCGCTTTGATTGCCTTCAGTCCAGGTGGGCGGGATGAAAAAATTGCACGTTTCTGGAAAGGGAATCCCCACTCTCAGCCCCAGGAAAATCCCATTTTTTTCTCACATTCTGAAAGAAGGGAGGTGTTTCCCTGAACTCGGGGAAAAAGAAGGGCCACCTTAGGCCGCTGAAGAGAAGCATTTAGATGACAGGGAAAGCACATGGAAACGCACTGAGGATTTTACAGTGGTGAGTTGCTATTACTGCTGTCGCTGCTACTAGCAGCGTTGTGGGCTTCCAGGTGGCCTGGCCTCAGCCTTCGGTCCCCTCCTATTAGTGGTTCACACGGAGGAAGAAGTGAGCCCGAGAGACCAGGGTCTGTTTTTCAGTAAGAACCACTGCTTACATGAACCCTGCTACACAAGCTATGGTTCTATTTGCGCTTACCGTTCTTTCCTTCAAAAACTGATTGCATCAGAGTATATACAGACCGAATACCAACCACCTGACAGCCTGGGCCGGAGGATACCCATATGGCTTCTCCTGCCCTTACTTAAGAACCTCTCTGTGTGGAGGAACAAGCTTGTTCCTTGATAAATGGATACAATGTGAGAGACAATAATCAAAGAACATACAGAGGGATTTGGAAATACCTGTGAGATACACATACTTCTTCGAGGTGGGGGTCAAGGAAGACATTGAAAATGAACCAAGCCTTCTATATTCGTTCGCAGCCTACTTTAGGGAAAAGAGCAAACGTGAAGCAAGCAGAGAGAATAGTATGAGTAGAGGCATAGGGATTTTTTAGAATATTTGGCTTATCCAGAAAATAGTGATTAATTTGGCATGATTAATGCTCAGTAGAGGTCATGTAGCAGAGGGTTTATTTAAGAAGCTAGAAATGAAGGAAGAAATTACCAAAACTTGTAACAGCAAATGAAACACGATGACTACTGAAACCTGAAGAATAGCAGTTGAAATAAAAGTCATACTGTTTGTCTCTGTCTTCAAAATCCTACTCATCCTTCCAGACCCATCTCAAATTACATATCCTCCATTAGATTTCTTGGTTTTTCCAGCTTCTTATGATGCCTTCTTCCTTTGAACCCCTTTGTTTGAACCCTTCATAACCCATGTGAGTATTTGGCCTGGAATGCTTACTATAACCTGACCTGCTATACGATTATCTGTGCATTTTTCTTTCATCTCTTCCCCTCTCCCTGTGGCTTAGCTGCCTCTAGCACAGGACCTTCAAAATAGCCACATTTCAACAAATAGGTGTGGAGTTGCATTAAAAGCTATTAAACCTAGGAAATTAAGCATGTTTTTTTCCATCCATGCTTGCACTCCTGTGGTATGTGTTTGTTTATGAAATCATAATTTAGCATGAACTTTTGTAATTACTTTGCTAAATAAGAAAGTAATATTGCTACATTATTAGTTTATACAGATAGAGAGAGAGAGATCTGGTTTATATTTTAGACCTTATCATCTCCTATTAAAATGATTCTATTAATTTTATTTGTAATGTTCCAGGTTAATATTTATAGTTATCGTCTAACTGTATTATTTGGATGACAGAAAATCTGAAATATTTACATATCATTAACAGACTAAAAATCAAGACACTAAAAAAAGAAAAAAAATAGCAATCGATTGTTAGTCCTGGGATGCTGGAGGTTAGAGGGTAAAGTAACATTTTACTTAAAAGAAAGCTATGTGCCTCTATTTTACTTTTTGTGAAAATCTTAGTCATTTGACTTCCAAATACTCAGATAACAGTTTAGGAGAGAACAAATCGTACATTAAAAATAAATAAATAAATAAGAAAAAACCTACTCAGCTAATACTGTGTGCCATTATGGATACAAACTATACAAAGTAATGTGCTCAGGCCAACCAATTGGAAACTAACGCATTGATGATATTTTGATTCTCTGGTGTATCTTGAAATTGTCCAAGTGAATTTTTTTTACTATAAACTTAAGAAAATTAGAAGAAGAATGTATTATAGGAAATGCTATTGATATGGTTTGGCTCTGTGTTCCCACCCAAATCTCATCTTGAATTGTACTCCTATAATTCCCATGGGTTGCGGGAGGGACCCGGTGGGAGACAATTTGAATCATGGCAGTAATATACCCCATACTGTTCTCATGATAGTGAATAAGTCTCGTGAGATCTGATAGTTTTATCAAGGGTTTCCGCTTTTGCATTCTCCTCATTTTCTCTTGCCACCGCCATGTAAGAAGGACCTTTAGCCTCTCGTCATGATTCTGAGGCCTCCTCAGCCATGTGGAACAACTGTAAGTCCAGTTAAACCTCTTTTTCTTCCCAGTCTCGGGCATGTCTTTATCAGCAGTGTGAAAATAGATTAATACAGTAAATTGGTACCAGTAGAGTGGGCATTGCTGAAAAGATACCCAAAAATATGGAAGCGACTTTGGAACTGGGTATCAGTCAGAGATTGGAACACTTTGGAGAGCTCAGAAAAAGAGAGGAAAATGTGGAAAAGTTTGGAATCTCCTAGAGACTTGTTAAATGGCTTTGACAGAATTGCTGATAATGACATGAACAATCAAGTCCAAGCTGAGGTGGTCTCAGATGGAGATGAGGAACTTGTTGGGAACTGGAGTAAAGGTGACTCTTGTTATGTTTTAGCAAAAAGACTGGCGGCATTTTGCCCCGCCCTAGAGATCTGTGGAACTATGAACTCGAGAGAGATGATTTTAGGGTATCTGGCAGAAGAAATTTCTAAGTAGCAAAGCATTTGAAAGGTGACTTGGGTGCTGTTAAAGGCATTCAATTTTAAAAAGGAAACAGTATAAAAGTTCAGAAAATTTGCAGCCTGACAATGCAGTAGAAAAGAAAAACCCGTTTTTTGAGGAGAAGTTCAAGCTGGCTGCAGGAATTTGCATAAGTAACAAGGAGTCAAATGTTAATCCCCAAGACAAAGGGAAAAATGTCTCCAGGACATGTCACAGGTCTCCATGGCAGCCCCGCCCATCACAGACCTGGAAACCTGGGAGGGAAAAATGGTTTCATAGGCCAGGCCTAGGGTCCCCATTCTGTATGCAGCCTAGGGACTTGCTGCCCTGCATCCCAGCTGCTCCAGCCATTGCCAAAAGGGGCCAACGTACAGCTCAGCTGATTGTTTCAGAGGGTGCAAACCCCAAACCTTGGCAGCTTTCTCCCATTTAGAAACGGGTGTATTTACCCAATACATGTACCCCATTGTATCTAGGAAGTAACTAGCTTGCTTTTGATTTTACAGGCTCATAGGTGGAAGGGACTTGCCTTGTCTCAGATGAGACCTTGGACTGTGGGCTTTTGGGTTAATGCTGAAATGAGTTAAGACTTCGGGCGACTGTTGGGAAAGCATGATTGGTTTTGAAATGTGAGGACATAAGATTTGGAGGGGCCAGGGGTGGAATGATATGGTTTGGCTCTGTGTCCCCACCCAAATTTCATCTTGAATTGTACTCCTATAATTCCCATGTGTTGTGAGAGGGACTTAGTAAGAGATAATTTAAATCCTGGGGGCAGTTTCCCCCATACTGTTCTCATGGTAGCAAATAAGTCTCATGAGATCTGATGGTTTTATCAGGGGTTTCCCCTTTTGCATCCTCCTCATTTTCTCTTGCCACTGTCATGTAAGTGCCATGTAAGTACCATGTAAGTGTCTTTCACCTCCCTCCATGATTCTGAGGTCTCCCCAGCTATGTGGAATGTAAGCCCAGTTAAACCTCTTTTTCTTCCCAGTCTCAGATATGTCTTTATCAACAGCATGAAAACAGACTAATACAGCTATTCTGGCATTTTTTTAAATATAGCAATATTTAGGCATTGAAACACATTTATAATTGGAAGATCATTTTGCTCCTTGTATTTTTTTTTTTTTTTTCAGTCTTCTGTAGGTGTACTTTTTCTTTTTTGTCATTAATTTTGACTTCTGGTTCTCCCATCTGTCTTTCTACTCTTTCATTCATTTTTTTCTTGTCATGTCATGTCATTTCCTGCTGTTAAAATGTATTTTCCTCTTTCACTCTTTTTACCTTTGTTTCCCTTTTTCACTGTGCTCTTTTAATTGCCTACCTCATAGAGCCTTTCCTTTCTCTATGTTTTATTCTACTATGACTTGAGATTTGCCTTTTGGAAACAATTTTAAACTTAGTTCTGAACATTGCAATTTTGTATCTTAGTCACTGATGTTCTTAAATCTTCTAATCAACATCTAGTGTAAGTTAGAGCAACAGAGGAGATTGCCCCACACTAAGAAAAAAGAACTTTCTAAAATTTCCTGAATGATTATGCCAATGGGGTAGAGTAAGTATTAAAAAAATGAAGATTAAGGAGAATGGCTTCCTGGTTTTAGAAATTTTATTCTTTTTATTTTCTAGAAAACATATGCGATACCTTCTCATTTCTCCTTCTTTTTTAATAAAAACATTCATGTTTTAAAAATCTCTGGTTTCCAATACACTGATTGATTATACTGATGTTTTAACACAAAAAGAAAAGATTCATTCCCAAGGGTGAAGAATAATTTAATTAACAATTTTAACACCTTATTGATAATTAAGTTGTGATGAACTCATAAATGTGTAATGAACACAGTTGCATTCATAGAATATGATGAATATGATGGGGATTTTTACCCAAAACTCAAAATATGTGTCTATCACATATGTCATTTTTATGATAAAATTCCTAAAGTTGTCAATGATTATGTCTACATAGCCCTGTAACTACTATTTGAAAATAAAATTTAAAAAGATAAGAAACTTACTATATATTAGGCTACCCACTTATAGATACTTCATCTTTGTAGGCAGAAGACGCAATAATCCACATACCTTCAAATAGCATCATTAAGCTACGTAATATCTCTATGAAGGTGGTTGTATGTTCTACTATGGGTTTCTTTTTGTTGGTTTATTTGTTGTGTTTTTGTTTTTGTTTTATGCCAAGTCTGTTTTATACCAATCTACTATTTTTTATCAATAAAAATGTATTAAGTGGTTACTATGAATTGAACTTTTTGTAGTCTAATGAGTGAGGGTAAGTAAGTGCTGAGAGACAGAGAATCCAGCAGATAAACTAGAATATAATAAGCCTCAATAGTGATTAGTACAGGCCTCTGTGCTGCTAATGAGCACATAATGACACATGATTCCAGTTTTGGAAAATCAGGGAAGGCTGTCTGTAGAGGCTGACATCTATACTGAAGAATAAAAAATTGGGTGAGTAAGGTGGAGGCAAAAGTAGCAGCAAGTAAAGTATACAGGCACAAATGACAGCAATGAGAAAGCATGGGTGGATCCAGCAAATGCAAAAGCTTCATAGACTTTGAGCAGGGGCATGAGTTTGGGTGAGAAGGAGTCAAAGAAGGAGGGTGAAAAAAAGGCAAGATTGGCACCTTCATTTATTAACGACCATATCAGAAGAGCCTTGTGTACTATGCCAACAAGATTGGGTTTTATTTTGAGGACAATGATGAATCTTTTAAGGATTTTAAGCAGGTAAGTGGCAAAGCCCAATTCATGCTTTGGAAAGATCACTGTGGTAGCAGTGTAGGTAAGTGACTGGTGGGACAAGAATGTAAGAAAGGAGACCATTTATGAGCTATACAGTATTTTAGTAGAGATATGTCAATTGTCTGAAATGAGGCAGTGGTGACAATGCACATGAAATCAAACAACAGATTTATAAGAAATTAAAATGACAGAATTGATGGGATAGTAATGGAGAGATTGTAAAACTTAATGGAGAGTGAAGAATCAATGATAATTCCTAGGCTTCTGGGATTAGTAAGTAGGTGGAGGGTATTACTGTTGGATGAGAGGGAAATACAGAAGTAGGTTTGAGTGAGAAAATGATTTTGCTTTGAACCATTTGCAAAAGGTCAAATGGAGAATTCCCGAAGGTTTGAATATATGGGTCTGAATATCAAGAGCAAATACTTTTCCAGAGATACAAAACTGGGAAGGCTCAACATGTAGGTGGCTGTTGAAATTGAGGAAGGATAAATGCACCTGGTTCTTACACTATGAAAGAAGAGGCGGGTAGAGACTGAGCCCAAAGACCACTAGGGAGAAGGATGAATGGAGAGGTGGGAGCAAAACCGACGGGAATTCAACTTCTCCCACCAGAGCAGAGAGACACGTGTTTCTCTATTTTCTTGATTAGTTTTATTCTGTGACCCTTGATTCAAGCTAAAATAGATTCTATCTACAGAAATAAAAATGTAACAAAACGTGTCCTATATTCTAAGCATGTCCAGCTACATGAGCAGAATCATTTTATTTCAGCAACACTGAAAAGAGGAAGGAGTAGAGATAAAATAAAAAAGGCAGTATATCACATTTAATTCACAAATTTTACCCAATTAGCACAGGTAAATAATACAAAGAAAAGCCATTTAGAGATTTATGTATAAAGATATTCCAATACATAATATAATTTATCCAACACTTCTAGTATTTTTTTTTTGTCAGCCATTCTAAAAATACAACTTGTGGCCAAGGTTAAATGTGTATGCAAACCTTATGATGAAAATCTGTAAGGAGACAGTTAATGTTTTATTGTGTTCATAGTAATATCCTCTGATCTTCCTGGTATTTCTTTCCCTCTTCTCATACATCTCTCTAAAGATACATGCTGTTCAACACTACTCTTAATGATAACACATACCACCCTCATTTATCTGTTTTTAAATCTCCTTCACATTGACTGAATTTTGGGGGGATAGAGAACATAGAACCAAAGAAGGAATTATTTAGTGGCAAATGTGATTCAGTAACATTGAAGTATGTTCTCCTACGACAATCAAGAAATCACATCCTCATTATTCTTCTACTTACAAAACATTTTCTTTGTGAGAAAAAAGTCTCCATCAGGTTTGGAAAACTCCAGGTTTTTTTTAATATTGAATATTCCCATATTTATGTTGCTAGTGTCCCAAATTCTGCCACGGATAGATTGAAGGGTGTACCTCTCTTCATGACCATCCTTCAGCTTGACTATTGTCATATCTGTACCTGCTTAGAAAAGGCTACTACAGTACCTGGCAATTAGTGGATGATCAATAACTGTCTAATGAATGAATGAGAAATTAAATACAGCTGGTCTTTCATATCCATGAGTTGCACATCCATGGATTCCTCATCTGAGGATTCAATCTACCATGGATCAAAAATATTCCAAAAATAATAAAATGAAAATAAAAAGCAATATAAATAAAAACACAAGATATCAACTATTTCTATAGCATTTACATTGTATTACTTATAATCTAGATTATAAGTAATCTAGAGATGATGTAAGTGCACAGAAGATTGTGCATAGGTCACATGCAAATACCATGCTATTTTATATAAGTTGCTTGAAAATTCACTCATTTTGGATTTGAAATTGGAGGATAGGAGACTATCTCTCAGTAGACAATGTCAGAATTGAGTTAAATGTTGGTATCTGTATGGGCTCCTGAAACCAATTCCCCATAGATACTAAGGGAATGTGAATGAACTAAGTCAGACCTTTGTTACTATTAAAGGTTGAAAACATAACGTTGCTAATAATATTGATAAAACATTAGTAGCTACAGTGTGAATAACTATTATGTGCCAGGTAGTATTACAGGAGCTTTACAACAACTCTGAAAAATAAATAACGTTGTCCTAATTTGAAAGATGAGAGAATTTAGGCTCAGAAAATACCACCCAGCTAGAAGATGCTAAGCCAAGATTTAAATAATTTTCTAACTCCAAAGTGCATGTTCTTCTCAATATACCTAAGAAAGAAGCTTTTTATTTAATAACTAGCAGATGTTGGTGCTTACCAATAGGTAATACAAATTATAAAATAAAATTATAAAATTGCTTTATCACTATCTTATTCATCTACTTTACTCCAGTCTCAATTACCTTCATTCATATTGTGATATATAAGAAATATATATGTGGTTTCAGTCCCTGGTTCCTGACATACAGCTCCTAAAACTCTTGAAATGTCTGAAGTAAGAAGTGTGTCCTTTGTATGCTAATTACTGGTGGCTGGGACCCTTAGATAGTTTCAGGATGAGGGCTGGTCACCGGAAAGATCAAGTCAGGATTAGACAGTTGGAACTTTTATCCCAATCTCCAACCTCCAGGGAGAGGAGCAAGACTGAAGATTGACTTGATCACCAATGGTCAGTAATGTAATCAATCATGCCTATGTAATGAAACCTTCATAAAAACCCCAGAGGACAGGTTTTGTAGAGCTTCTGGATTGCTAAAAACATGGAGATGCCTGGAAGGTAGCGTGCCAGGGAGGGCATGGAAGCTTCATGCCCCTTCTCATGTACCTTGCCCTGTGCATCTCTTCCGTTGTTCATCTGTATCTTTTGTAATTTCTTTTCAGTAGACCAGTAAACACAAGTAAACTGTTTCCCTGAGTACTGTGAGCTATCCTAGCAAATTAACCAAACCTGAGGAGGTGGTCATGGTAACCCCATGTCCACAAAAAAAAAAAAAAAAAAATTACCTGGGCATGTGGGTGCTCACCTGTAGTCCCATCTACTCGGGAGGCTGAGGTGGGAGGATGGTTTGAGCCTGGAAGGAGGGGATTGCAGTGAGCCAAGGTAGTGCTCCTGCACCCCAGCCTGGGCTATGAAGCCAGACCTTGTCTCAAACAAAAAGATAATCACGTAAATTTTAAAATTCCAATCTGGGAAAATTGTATTGCACATGTAGACACTGTTTTTAAATGTGTGTATCTGCATGTGCGTGCATGTGACATACTTAACTAAGGTATGCAAATTTTTAAAACACTGTCAGAGCCTTATATTGAGGTCTGTTAGGTCCTCTCCCATACAGGGTTTGATTTGAGAAGTAGGATAATGCTTGTAAAGAAGAAGAAACATACTTGGTGTATCTTATTAATTGAAAGTTTTACTGATGTGAAATATTGTCTTTTATTTTTATTAATTATTTGTATTGAGAAGTTTAATTGACAAAGAGGAAAACTTTAAACGTTATTGCTGGCCGGGCGCGGTGGCTCACGCCTGTAATCCCAGCACTTTGGGAGGCCGAGGTGGGCGGATCACGAGGTCAGGAGATCGAGACCACGGTGAAACCCCATCTCTACTAAAAATACAAAAAATTAGCCGGGCGCAGTGGCGGGCGCCTGTAGTCCCAGCTACTCGGGAGGCTGAGGCAGGAGAATGGCGTGAACCCGGGAGGCGGGGCTTGCAGTGAGCCGAGATTGCACCACTGCACTCCAGCCTGGGCGACACAGCGAGACTCCGTCGCAAAAAAAAAAAACGTTATTGCTGAATTTTGTCTAAAATATATCAACAACTTATAAATATACAGTTACTATCTATTCATTCCAATATTAAACATGACTTCAGATTCATTAGTTTAAAATCTATCATAATTTGAAAATATTTTATACTTGTAGGGTAGATATTTTCTTCATTTTGAAGATGATTAAACAAAGACCAAAAAAGCCAAAGTAAATCACTTAGTGGATATTTTACTATAATTAATATGAAAATTAAATTTTCCTGATTATTATGCAATGCTCCTTAGCTACAAGCTAACAGTAGTTTTCATTGCAAATGCGATGATAGTTCAGACACAGCACGAGACAAAAAGTCAAAGAAAAAAATGTTGCCTATTGGCGGGAAATTAGGAAACTCATACTTTTTAGTACAGAAGAGTATTACATACGTCAAGAGTGTTGGTGTGCTATATATAAACACATAAGTGGTTTAATATTCATATATTTTCTTTTCCCACAAAGATATGTTGTAAATATTAATAATATTGTCATCATGTACCAAATTTGTATTCTTATTTATTTTTAGGTAACTCACCGCTTCCAAGTGTTAAATGGTAGCTATTCCATTAACACTTCGATTTGTGCAGTTTCAGTGTACAAATTAAATATGCGAGTGTTTACTGTAAATTTTGTATTGTCTAAATATAAGAATGAAACAGAAAAACACAAATAGTGATACTATTGTCAAGACATCGAATGCACATACTTACAGATTGAGAAAAGGGAGGAAGTCAGTAGGTAAGGCCATAAGCAGCAACTGTTTAGCTGCATTTGAACATTCTGTATTCAGTGCTCAAGAAAAGAACAAAATTATAGAACATGAGATGTTATAGGTATATAATTGAATAGGTTTATATGTAAAAGATTATATATTATTAGTGATTTTACATATTTTTAGCTATCTGAGATTGGACTAGTTTATTCAACATGCGTATTTATTATTTGAGAGTAGTGAGTCAGCATGCATCTCTTTCTCAATGTAAATGCTACCTTTGCACCCCCAGATCACTCCAGCCTGAAGAGTACAAAAATCGTATCCTATCTGTTACACATACAAACACACCCACACATAAAATCTTAGAAAAGCTTCTTCAGCAGTTCCATCATTTGGGCTGTGAATTCCAGAATCGGCATAGCTTAGTCTAAAGCCTACCCCTTACCCTTTACCTTCCTCCACATCTGGGCTCATGGCCTCTCCAGTCCACTCTTCCCCACTGCCTCACTTTAATCAACTACCTGAGAAGTAATATTGTTTGGCAATATACAACTTATGAATCTGGACTATTTGGATTTAAAGCCTGAAACTGGCATTTACCAGCTGCTTGACCTTGGACAATTTACTCACTGTGCTTCATTTTCCCCATCTGCTAAATGAAGTAGAGTGCTTATTTGGGGGAATAAAATACATTAATACATATAAATAATTTATTACGGTGCTCACCACATAGTCTGCTATTGCTATTATATGTGTTTTTCAAAATATAGGTATCAACATTTTTATAATTATTTTTCTTAATATAAACTCATCTTCTATGTTTAGCAACTAATGAATTTAATTATGCTTTTCAAGTTTTACTCCTCAGATTGAACAGTTTTGATTATATCCAAAAAGATAAACTAAAGTATGTACCCTCAGAGCAACTGAAACAACATAAATGTACTAAAGTTAAACAGAAAAAAAATCTGGCTGTTCAGTGATTCTTCTGGACTCCCCTGGAAATAATAAATATGGATAATCAGAAAACCTTAAATATTCTGTAGTTAGAAGCCAGAGCATGTAGGCATTTAAAATTAAAACAAGCATCTTGAATTACATTCACATGCATAGCAAAAAAATATATGCACCATATTGAGTTCAGATGCAACAAGCTGAACATGTGCTACAGAGCTAAATGAGTAATGCAATTTTTACACTGGGTCCACGCAAGCTTTACGGTTGCAAAAAATAAGGATATGGCAAAAAAGCAATCTGGAAATGTCATAACCAAATCAATAATTGAGAGAAAAATTCACCACCTCCCACTCAAATATCAATGCAAAGTATATTAAAATACCAGTTAATATGCAGAAAGAGAAGATATGATATTTCAGAATATTAGGACTATTAACACTTTTGACAAGGCATTCACCCAGATTAAGAAGCAGAAATAAAAAACAACTCTAATCTGTGCTTTACACTTTCTATTTCCTTTCTTTTTGCCTGCAAGCCTACAAGCTCACTTGTACTTAAGCCCTGGGAAAATCCCCAGGTTACGCAGTGTGGTACAGAAATACTGAATGCCATTAGATGTTAATGACCTGACAGCCAATATGAGTTTTCAACTAATTTCCTCAATCAGGAATAGGCTCTTTTCCTAGGAGTTGACTATCAAATTATCCTAGGCCATGATTTTTTGATGGCTTATCGTTTATTCAGGCAACTCTTCAAAAATATTTTCTTTATAGTTTAATTAAACTAGAACATGAGTCAAATGAGGTTAAGATTGTGAATATAGGAAATCAAAGAGCTTTGTTTTTAAATGTCCCACCTATTTTTTGTTCTCAATTCCCTTCATTGCTAAAACTCTTGCTAAGGATAAGTTCCTAATAAAGCCAACCACAGGTGAAGGACAGATTCCAAGTGCATAGGTGAAGCTCAATCATAATTAGAAAGAGTAATCTAGAAGCCAGGTTATTCATGCTAAAGCCATGTGTGAACTAATAAGCAGCAATTCATCAAATAGGGGAGAAAATATAAATGCCCAAATCATAACCCAAAAGGAAAAAAAGGTATCTTTTTGTTTAGTAGAGATAGTGCAGAAACTGAACTGTGAAAGAAGAGCCAAGTTAAGAAGTCAAGTCAAATGTGAAGTGGGGATGCCCAAAATAAGGAGAAGATTCTATCGGTTAGTTAGAGCAAGAGGAGTCATAAGAAGAAGAACATCAAAGAACATCCAGGTCAATATGACTTATCCAAATTAGCAGATTGTAAATTCTCAAACAAGGAGGTTTTGCCACTATTCATAAGGGCCAAGGACCAAAATGTCCCAGTATATCCCTTAGGATGCTCTGAATTATAAGTAGCAGATATATGATCTACAATGTCATTTTAAAAATTAAATAAATTTATTATCTCACATATGGGGAAATTCAGACATAGGTCAGCTTTAGCAAAAGCTTAATATAGTGACCTACAGATGCCACAAAGGACTTAGTTCTTCTGTATGCCATTGCCATTCCTTCTACATCCCTTCCTGTGATTTCAAGATAGCTGTCAGAAGCTCTGAAGTTTATTCACTTCCAACAGAAATAAGAGAATATCTTTAAATCTAGGATTCCCAACAAAACCTAGAGCTACCAGAACAGATACCCCAAGTCTTTGGTTTTCCAATCTGCAACTAAAGAATAAAGATTGCTAAAATAGTCTAGTCTGTCTTTGTCCAGTTTTTTTCAGAACAAAACAAAGTAGAATAGACTTCAGAGTCTCTGCATATACTGTACTCAAAATAGAAATGTAAAGCCTATTCTGAGATCACACTGCAATCAGGATATATAATATTTGTCCCAATTAATTACATTGGACTTATTAATACATTTTCATCTACCAATATCCTGTTCCTATATATAAAAGTCCTATGTTTTTAATTAGATCATGGTGGCATTCTACTACCCCTTTCTATATACTTGCATGGGCATATAATCTAATGTGGTTCAAAGAGTATGGGCAATGGTGACGAGGAATATTTCATGTATGAGTATCAGGAGACAAAAATTCTTGTTCTGCTAGATTTCTAACTAGGGGCTATGTCTGTCCATATTGTGAATGGTCCGAAAATACCTAAACTTTGCAGCAACACAAGATTTATTTTTAATCTTCTGGATCTGGCTATGACTAAAGCAAGCACCACTCCTAGAGTACCCAGTCATAGGAATCAATAAGTTATCTTTTTGCTTAAGAGAGCTGAATTTCTATCACTCACACCTGAAAAATTCCTAGTAAAATACATCAATGTCTTCAATAGTGCTATGAATAATTATCAGTCATCATTGGCCCAATGCCAGAATCTTTTCCTAGTAAAACTAGGTAGTGGAATAACTTTCAATTTTTCTCAACAAATTTTATTGCTTTTTGGATGCTAATTTTCAAATAATTGGTACAGACTAACATTCCAGGTTCAGTTCCCAAATTTTGTTCTGCAGTGATTACACACCCACCACAAAGCATCAGTCCATCTGATCCCATAGAAAAATTAATTTCACAATAATAGCAGACTTTCAAAGATAAGCAATTAAAAATATTTTAACCAGGCTGGAACAGTGGCTCATGCCTGTAATCCCAGCACTTTGGGAGGCCGAAGTTGGTGGATCGCTTGAGGTCAGGAGTTTGAGACCATCCTGGCCAACATGGTGAAAACTTGTCTCTGCTAGAAATACAAAAATTAGCTGATGTGGTGTCGCATGCCTGTAATCTCAGCTACTAGGGGGCTGAGGTAGGAGAATGGCTTGAACCCAGGAGGCAGAGGTTGCAGTGAACTGAGATCACACCACTGCACTCCAGGCTGAGCAACAGGGTGAGACTCTGTTTTGAACAGAGAAAAAAAATTTTACCCAATATTTTACCTAATTTTAATATATTACTTTTACATCATTTTTAACTGCATGAATTGAGCATTCTTCACTTTTGCAATTTTATTCGTCTCCTTCTGTATTGCCAACAGAAACAACCACCAAGTATAAAAGAAATATGGACTGCTGTGTCATCATTGGGACCAGGAGACAACCACATTTTAAATCACAAACTCCAAATAAAAGAAAAAAAAATTATCGGGACCAAAATGGGAAAAAGTGTCAAGAGTAAGTGCAAACACTTACAGATATTTTAAATAGTGCAGAGGTTCTTCAAAATATATAGCACAGCTCTGAAAGGATCAAAGATATCTTAAATGGAAGATGTGAATATGATACAGTGTTTATAAAGCAAGACTGAGGAGTGTAGAAAGGCTGAATAAGAAGCCACATATATATGCCATCTTTTCAGAAATCAGTCAAGATGAGAGTACATACACCCCAATCACCTTGGTGACAGCTAATCAAAGCCAGCAGAAAATAAATTAATAGATTCTAAAAATGTCACAGACACCTGGAGCACAGGACTTTACTGTGGAAATGAAAACTCCAAAGATTTTCTGCTCAGCAGACATGAGAAAGGTAAATAAGAGTGGAGATTATTACCAAGGAGATGACAAAACAAAGATGATGAGGATATGTCCTAAGTGTTCACTGCTTTAACTCACATCTCTCATCTTTAATTTTATTTCAGCAGATATTTAAACTAGATATGTGCATCCCATTCAAAATAAGTTAAGAATCAGAAAGAAACAAGCATGGATGACACACTCGTAGATTAAAAATTAAATAAGTAAGAAAAAAGCAATATAAGAAATAAGAGAGTTAAAAATACCACTAGAACAATTACCAAAACCCAAAATATAGTTTCTAATCAAATCTTCTTGAGTTCAAAAGACTTAAAGAAAACATAAACCAATTATAAGACCAGAAATGAAAAGTAAGTTCACAGAGCTCAGAAAAAGATAAAAGAGAGAAAAAAAACAAAAACAGAAATAAAAGCAACATTAGCAGCATTGTGTGCATATACACATACATAAACCCCCCACCATGGACACACTCACACACACACACACATTTATCCCTGTTCTATATTTTAGGACATGAAAGAAAAACTTGAGAGAATCAACATGGAATTCTTAAAAATGATAAATAAAGCAGATTAGAGATCTAATTATAGATATAAAAGACAAATACAATATACGCATAATTGCTGTTACTGAGTATGAGGAAAAAACAATTATGTAATCAATATATGATAATAGAAAATATATTTTAAAAATTCAAAAATTAACTGTTTTTTTTCTGAAAAGAAGAGAATATTTATAGGTTAAGACAACATATTGTATTCTAAGAAAACAATCTAGAACAATAAAACTAAGAAAAACACTGGAGGAGCTGAATTCATAGGCAAATTATTAACAATAATAAAAGAGCGCATGAAGGCCAGGTGTAGTGGCTCACGCTGGTAATCCCAGCACTTTGGGAGGCCGAGGCGGGCGGATCACGAGGTCAAGAGATAGTGACCATCCTGGCCAACATGGTGAAACCCCGTGTCTACTAAAAATACAAAAAATAGCTGGGCATGGTGGTGCACACCTGCAATCCCAGCTACTCAGGAGGCTAAGGCAGAAGAATCGCCTGAACCCAGGAGGCAGAGGTTGCATTTAGCGGAGATCTCGTCACTGCACTCCAGCCTGGTGATAGGGCGAGACTTGGTCACAGGAAAAAAAAAAAAAAAGTGCATAGAGTGCATAAAGATTGCTGGATACAAAATAAACTTACAAAATCAATGCCTTTTCTGAACAAAAGAACAACTGTTAAAGTTAACAAACCAAACCAATGACAGATTGGGAAAATCTGACTTTTACAATATATAAAATCAATTAGGGGTTAGTTGAGAATAAGTAAGAAATATATAAGAAATTTATGCATATCAATTATATCAATAATTTAAAAGTATGGCTTCTCATAGAAAAGGATATGAAGAGGAATTTTACAGAAAAGAAATAAAAGCTAATAACCATCTGAAGTTTAAGAAGAAATGTTTACCTAGATTAGTAACTAGAGATATACAAATTTTAAAACAATAGTGAGATATAAGGATATAAGAACCTTTGTATACTGTATTGTAATATAGACTGATGTAGACATTCCAGAGAGCAATTAGTTGGTATAAAATCGTATTTAGGATACATAAACTTTTTGGAAAAGGAATACAGCTCAAAAGCTATACCCCGAGATGTCTTCACAATCACCCATAAAGACATATGTACAAAGGGATGCATTGCATTATTGTTGGGATAGAAAGAAGTTGGAGCAGTTAAAGTGACTGTCACTGAGGGGATAGAAAAGTCATCTGTGATTGGTGTACATTATGAAAACTATGCAGCAATGTATATATATATAAACATGATAGGTATTTAAAATATAATACAGAATAAAAAATGTAAGACCTAGTATAAGATGTGTAAGAAAAATAATTTCTATGAAAAAGTGAAACATGGCCGGGCGCGGTGGCTCACGCCTGTAATCCCAGCACTTTGGGAGGCCGAGGCGGGTGGATCACGAGGTCAGGAGATCGAGACCATCCTGGCTAACACGGTGAAACCCCGTCTCTACTAAAAATACAAAAAATTAGCTGGGCGAGGTGGCGGGCGCCTGTAGTCCCAGCTACTCGGGAGGCTGAGGCAGGAGAATAGCGTGAACCCCGGGGGGCGGAGCCTGCAGTGAGCCGAGATCGCGCCACTGCACTCCAACCAGGGCGACAGCGAGACTCCGTCTCAAAAAAAAAAAAAAAGTGAAACATATGTTTTGGAAGAACATGCACACAAATGTTTATGCATCAAATATTTTAATGTGTTTGGCAGTTAGTAAGAGGAAAGAAAAATCGGAGAGGGAGTGGCGATAAGAGAGGATATGAAAATAAAATGAAACAACTAAGGTGCTTTTGAACTAAAGAGTATGATTATCTCAACTCACTGCTTCTGGAGCCAAATTAATTAAAAATTAATAATAAATTTAAAATGATGGTTAAATAAAAGCAAAAAACAATGCTTTTGAAAATATTGAATTTCAAAGATAGATAAAGAATTCTGCAAAGATAACATTCCATTTCTTAAGCAGAGGTAGGTTTATTTTACAGTAAGTCCTTATACATGTTATAAATAATTATTTGCATGATTAAATGTTAAATAACAAATGAAGATAAAGTAGAAAAAATCATCTGTATATCTTTATGTATGAACATAGAAGAAAAGCTGTAGAAGACTATAAAACTGTTAAATAAGTGCTATGGACTGCATGATTGTGTCCCTCGAAATTCATGTTGAAAGCCTACCCTGCAATGGAATTACTTTAGCACACGGGGCCTTTGGGAGGTAATTAGGTCATGGGCCTGGGGCTGGAGCCCTTATGATGTGATTTTTTTCATTTTAGCTTTTTTTTTTTTCTTTGTGGGTGAGTGGTAATAATGCATTGTAGTTTGAGGTAATGTATTTTCCTAGACAATTTGGGCTGCTAAAATAGAATACCAAAAATTGTGTGGCTTAAATAACAAACATTTAATTCTCACAGTTCTGAAGGTTTGAAGTCTAAGATCAAGATGTCAGAATGGTCTGGGTTTTGGTGAGTGCCTTCTTTTAGGTTCACAGATGGCTGCTCTCTTGTAATATCCTCACGTGGTGGGGAAAGAGTGAGAGAGAGAGAGAAAGAGAAAGGGGGAGAGAGAGAGATTGAAAGAAAGAAGGCTCTTTTGGATCTCTTCTTAGAAAGGCACCAATTCCATCATAAGAGCTATTGGAATTTTAATACATATCATGTCTGTTGGTGAACATGTCTATAAATTTTTTAAGTATATACCTAGGAATAGAACTGACAGACTGCAACATGTGGATATTTTCAAATTTGGTAGATTCTGCTACAGAGTTCTTTAAAGTAATTGTACCAATGTTCGTTCTCATTAGCAATATACGAAATTTCTGGTTTCTCCAAATCTTTCTCAATGCCCACGATTTCACATAAGTACAACCGTTGATACCTGCAGATATAAAAATTTAGCCTCCCTTCACATAGCTCACAAAATTTAATTCAAATATTATTATTAAGAATATACACATACCTTTTTGTGTGATGCTACACTATCTGTATACAATGCTTTCATTAATACAAAATATAAACAATATTATATCCCATTTATATTTCTGACTATGCGTATTTAAATTTTGCAAAAAACTTCTTTTTTTATTCAAAAAAGATAAGCAAAACTATTTTAGCTGTTAGAAGTCAAGCTAACGGTTATTCAAGCTAATGGAAGGGGACATGCAGGAACTTCTGGAATGCTACTACTCTTGTAGTGTTTCTTAATCTGCATGTTACTTACGTGGTTGTATTTACATTTAAAATAGTAATTCATCCTAGACATACGATTTCCACATTTTCTCTAACTGTGTTGTAAGCAATAAATATTTATATTTAAAAAGGGGAAAAACTAGCTTAAGGAGGGGGTATATAAATACTACTGATATTTTCTTTTCTATATCTCGGTGTTACCTGACTTGGTAAAACAGTATATCTTATTTTGTGATTTTAACAATGTAAATGAAATTAAATTAAAATTGGTTACGAAGTAAAAAGTACCCTATAGGTATTCAGAGAAAGTCATAGAAAGGAGAAAAATCTGAATGACTCTTGCACGTAATCACAGACTAAAAATGAGTGCAATAATATTTATGAAGTCCTTAGAAAAAAGAAGTGTGACTCAATACTTTTTATATTTAGTCAAGTTGACATTTTAGTATAAAAGAAATAAATTTATGAATGTGCAGGAAATCAAGGAATAGAGTCCAACAACAGCTTATCCTAAAAATTTGATGATGAAATACAGGGAGAAAAAAGATGAATCAAAATTAAGATCTCAATAACAGAAGAGCCACATTTGGAAAGATTCGCGGCAAAAAATAAATCCACTTAGAAATAAAACTAAGATTTGAAGAAAATTGAAAAATTAAGTATGAAATTGAATGTAAGGTTGGAAACTCAGAATAAATGTTAAACCTAACAAAAATAGGAAACAATGAAATGAGAGTATTTGAGACTAACAGTAAGACTGTACTTCATAGTTTTGATACTAAATACACCCATGGAACCCTCTTGGGACAATTAAATGAGAGTTGTATTGATTTATATGATCTCTAATCAGAAGCTTTAAGAAATAGTGTACAATTTACCAGATTTCTTCCTTTCTCTTCGTGACTGATAGCGTTCAGATAGCCTAGATCTCAGACTGAGATCTCATATTGATCTCAGGGTGAGAAAAACATGTACTGTCAGTCCATGGGTGGCCCTTAAAAACAAGCAGCATGAGTGAGAAATAGAATAAACAAATATTAAAGAGTGTTCTATAAAAATGTCTAAACCAAAATCTGTTTAAAATTATTTGTATTTTTGTATATTGTACATACAAACACAATATGTTGTATATTATACACACAAAATGCAATATTTTGTATATTATTATATTTTATGCATTTGTGTTTTTACATATAAAAACAAATAAAAACTCATTTTAAGCCACTGAGATTCTGAGTGTATTTATTACTTCCACTTTAGTTAGTGGGATGCTTGGAGCTATCTAAAATGTTGCATGGCTCACTGCTGACTTCTGGAACCTGGCAGAACCAAATGAAAATTTCCTCTTTCTTATGAAAAATAATAGGCCCTCATATGTTCATATGTTCCCACATAGGAAGAAAATGTGAATTGACAAACACAGATCACTGAACACACAGAGAACCTTGTCTTCAAGAGTGGGAGTCAGAAAAAATGAGACCTAAAAATTTACAATGACACACACATCAGATATTAAAATTATCAGGCACAGAATATAAAAGAAATATATAAATCTGAAGACATAGCCCCAAATACAAAACAGACAAAATCACATGAAAGAGAAACAGAGGCTATAAGCGAGGGTATCATATACCTCTGAGTCCCAGAAAAAGAATATATAAAAGAAAAGAGAAAACATTTGAGGAGATCATGTCTGAGGATTTTTCAGAACAAATAAAAAATAGATAGGAAGCAATGAGTACAGAAGGGTTGTAAACAAGTAAACAGAAATGCATACCTAGGCATACATTAGTAAAAATGAGGAACACTAAAGACAAGAAGAAGATCCTAAAGGAAGCAGAGAAAAAAGAAAGCTCACCAACAAAACAAAGACTGCTACACTGTAAAAAGCCTTTTAAGCCAAGATGGAAGCTATGAGATAGCGAAATAGTCTCTTCACATTGTCAAGAGAAAATAAAAATCAGCTTCCAATGGAGTACTCATGAAAACTCTCTTTGAAGAAAAATTTTGTATAAAAAGCTAATAATTATTAAATACAGACTTTGTTAAAGAAGCTTTTAGCAGGGTGTGGTGGCTCATGCCTTTAATCTCAGCACTTTGGGAGGATGAAGAAGGAAGATCGCTTGAGGCCAGGAATTCAAGACCAGCCTGAGTAACATGATGAGATGCTGCATCTACAAAAAATAAGAAAAAATTAGCCAAGTGTGATGATGAATGCCTGAAGTTCCAGCTACTAGGGAGGCTGAGGCAAGAGGATCCCCTTGTATATCTGCAGAGAGCACCCTTTCTGCAGAAAGTAAAAACTGCCTTGCTGAGAGAATTAAATTTATGTTCGAATGCTATTTCTTTGCAGCACTGGGGAACAAGCAGTTCCAACACCCTGAATCCAAGAGTTTGAGATTGGAGTCAGCCATTATCATGCCACTGCATGCCAGCCTGTGTGACAGAGCAAGAAACCCATATTAAAAAAAAAGAAAGAGAAAAGAAAGAAAGAAGCTTCTAGAAGTTGTGCTTTCATAAATGACAACAGAGGGATAGTCTAAGAGACAATTAATTTTGAGGTAAATTTAAGTAAATATTATTTCCTTAAAAATTAATAATCATAATTTTTAGTTAGTGGTGTTAAAAGAAAGGGCAGGATTAAGATACGAAGAAATAAGATCATGTAAATTGGGAAAGTCATAAACAGACAAGTATTATAATTTCTTATTGTTTGAAGGGTGATTAAAATATGGATTTATTTTATACAATTAAATGCGTTTTAAGATAATGATTTAAACAATTAAAATAAAAATGAAAAATGGAATAGGAATGATAAAAACAAAAAAGTCATTAAAGGAGAAAAGTAAAAAGTATAAAAGAGGAAATAATTGTAAGATGACAGGAAAATGATTAAAACAATTGAAAATCACAATTGCACTAATTGGGCTGAACTCTGCAGTGAAAAGATAAAATCGTCAAATTAAACTAAAAAAATCCATTAGATTACAAAATGTTATTAAATTAAAGAAGATCAGTGCATAATGGTAAAATGTTCCCTTCTCAATCTGTAACAGTTTTACAATTTTATGTATCTAAGAACATAGGAGACAGGAGAGGGGAGAAAGAGGAAAGGAGAGGAGAAAGAGACAAAGAAAAAGAGGAGGGAGAAAAGAGAGTGAAATAATTCACACATCTACAAAGAGATATTGACAAATCTATCAACATTCTGTGTTATTTTATCATACCTGTCTTAGTGGTTGGTAGAATAAATAAATTTTTATAAAACAGAAACAATTTAGAGAATTTTATCAACACCATAACTAAACCTAAAGTAATAATATATATCAAATAGTGTACCATAACAATTCAAGAATATGCATTTTTATGCACATATAGAATATTTATGGAAAGTGATAGTGTGTCAAGTCATCAGGTTAGTTTTTAAAATTTTCAAATAGTTGCTAACACAGTAACTTCATGAGATGATGACACAATTAAGGAATAATAACAAAATATGACTAGAATAAAACTATACTTGTAAATACAAGAAAAAGCATACAACTCGTGAATCACAGGAAAAAGCACTAAGGAAATTAGGCAAAATTTAGAAAATTAGAATAACTTAAATACTATGTATCATAATAGAGTGTTAAATTAAAAGAACATATAGAGATAAATGGATAGCCTAAAATTCTTACATTAGAAAAAAATAGTGTTAAAATCAATGAGCTGAACAGCTATCTCATGGAATTAAAAATATAACAATGATATAAATCCAACAAGAGTGGAAGGAGGGAAATAATAAAGAAAAAAATAACAAAATTGAAAAACCTAGTTAACTAACGAATCCAAGAATTGATTTTTTTGAAATTACTAATAAAATAGGTAAACCTCAGATAAGATTAAGATTAAGGAAAACTAAAAAGAGAACAGACAGAATTAAATAATATTAAGATTAAAACAATGAGACAATTATGAACAAATTAGTGCCAATATATTTGAAAATGCATATGAGATAGGCAAATTTCTAGAAAAATTAGAAGTTGAGAAAACTGATTAAAAGAGAAATAGAAAATCTGAAGAGTCATTCAACTACTAAAGACATTCGGTCTTCAGGTAAAACTTAAAACCTGATTCCAAGCAATCCCCTGAAAACTCATTTCACAGTACAGGCAAAACATTGAATGTCTATGTGGACCATTACCAATATTCCATCAGGCAGAAGCCTACCTGTACAGGATGGATGTAGAAATGAGAATCACAAAAAAAGAGAATATGTCCTATCTTCTTGTTACAAATATTTAAGTTAGCTTAGGATGAATATAGAAGTGCATAATTTAATTAATAAAAAATGTTTCAAGGAATCTCAGGAGCAATACCAGGGACTAGGCATACTTACAGCCAAGGTCTGCAAAGCAAGTGCACTTGGAAAGACCTTGAATGACAAGAATGCTGATGTCAGCCAAAGACCTTGTTTCTCCCCAGATTGGCTCAAGCTGGGCCAGATCCTTGCTATACTACCAAAAAAAAAAAAAAAGAGAGAGAGAGAGAGAGAGAAGGAAATGAGCCTCCAAACCATTCATAATTTTCTCTCATCCCCTGGAGGCACTCATTAAGTGTAAGTAATTTAGCTCTGATTGACACAAACTCACAGTGGGTTTCACAGTACGTGTGGGAGTAGAGAGAGTTGCACAGTATTTTCTGAGAATGGAGCATCAGTGAGAAACCACAAGCTGGATCCAGTGGAATGTAACATATCCAAATTTGTACAGGATTTATATTACAAGACATTGCCCAAAAGATTTGTAAAAGAGTATTTCAGGTTATTTTTACATATGTGTAATAGCAAAAGACAAAATTATTTACGAGTTCTCACCCTCCCATCCATCTCTCAGAGTTGGGTACTTTACACCCAACCAATTAAAGTTTACATTCCCTCTTGGGACTGAGACAGACTGAATGTTCTTTCTCCAGGATGGTGAGTTTCACAGGGAAACAAAAGTCACCATATTATTCTCATAAGCAGTCCATGGGGGCAGAAGCAGGGGTGTGTAAAACCACTTGAGGCAAAGTCAATGTCCAAGTTCATGTCTGCTCAATTATCCTTACGTTGAACAATATGATCTTTCCTTTCACATATTGAAGTTTAAAAAAGCATCTAAAAAATTCTGTATATCTTCAGAGGTCATGGTAGGCACAAAAAAAAAGAAAAGAGAGATGGCACATATATTTAACAATACTGTTATTAAAAGAAGGGAGGGATACTGTTCCTTCTCAAAATTTTATCATTCCCCACTCCAAGACTCATGCATTCCTAGTGGGCCAGGTGTTTCCTATGCTATCACACAACCACAGTCCTGAGTACGTATATTTTCAGGCTATTAGTGTTGGCCCAGAAGTCTGTGTAAAGGTAAATTTCAGTTAATATTGGGATGTCTAGGAACACCATTTGATGTGCAACTCATTCCGAAGAGCAATCAACGACATAAATTATTGGCAATCTATTATTATGTTGGAAGGCTGCTTCTTTGCACTGATTTTGTTTTCTCTGTATGCAGACTATTTTATAGACAGCCATGATATCTTTGTGTAAAGGTGGAATTGGTAGCATGGCTAAGGTCTCAAGGACCAGTTCTAGCTTCTATTTGGGGGCTCTGCTAAGGAGTAACGACATTTTTTGAGGTGCGATAATGTAAATCTGTAAGAGAAATGGTAGGAGCATTTCTCTGTAGCAGGAGAAAGTCCTTGAATATGAATCCTAGAGGCTGAGGAGTATTCATGGTCTTTTGCCATAGGTTTCAATCAGCCCTGTGGCTAGAAACATTTGTAATGTCATGGAGTCTGAAGGAGATATGAGCTTCAGGCCTTGAGTTACTAATGTTTGGCTTGATTTCAAAGCCATGAGCTGTAGATATTAAGCTGGTAGTCTGTTTGATTAGTCTAGAGACTGTAGTAAAATTTTTAATTGTGGTATGTGCTATCTGCAATATCCAAAACAATCAGTCAAGTGTTGAGGCTCCTTTTTTGTACTTAATGGCTGATGAATCAACAGCTCACCTTTACAATTTCTTTGAATTATGGTCCAAATAGTTCCCAACAAGGTACCTTGGATGATGCCTTGGATTTTGGCTTTATTCAAAGTCAGGCAGTTTTTGTCAGTTGTGCTAGGATGGTATGCAATGTGATACATAGGCAGTTTTCTCAGTAGAAGCCATTATCAAAAGTCATCATTGTAACAGAATCTGAACATGCATCAAGAGTTTATATTGTTCTAGAATTTATTGATGATTTGCCAATAAATTTGACAATATTGTCCTAAAATTTATTGATGATTTGTCAATAAACTCACTGATGATTTGTCATTAGCATATTAGCATGACTTGGTTTTCCTTTAGAGGGTTATTTTTAAAAAGCACTTGCAATGTTTAAGACAACATACCAGGGCCACATTTTGTCATTTCTGTGTCAGTTTGAGAACATGGCGCTTTCTTATCTAAGCCTCTGTAGTCTTTGGTGGCTTATACTGTCTTGTCAGGACTGTTAAACTTGGAAGTAACCTGAAATAGTGCCCCTACTTATATTAACTCTTCTGTGAGGAGACCAAACACTATTTCTTCTCCTGGTCTGAAACATTGCTTCAATTGTGCAAGCTAGGCAAGCATATTAGGTTTGGACCATTCTGTCATGCCTTCCTCTAGCTTCTTTAGATGCCAAAGACAAAGATCATGATGACTATAACCCAATAGAGATACCCATGCATTTGAGCAACTGAGACATTCATGTCAATAATATAAAGGACTTTCAGCTCTCATATGTCAAAATCTAAGAAGCAGGCACTCCTATTCATACAACAAGGAACAGATGGATAAATTAGAAATCAGTGACTTTTCTTGAGCCCAACAAAGAATTGATTTTGCAGGCAAACCACCACCCTTAAATCTGGAGAAGTAAATTCAGAGAGTCACAGCCCAGGTCTGCTTATTTCAAGCAAAAGTAGCTGAAGCCATAAACTAATAAGAATTAAATGATAATTTTGACAAATTTCTAGAGACTAAGTGTGGACTAGAATGAGAATGAGAAACTCCAGGGACCACAGACTTAGCAGGACCCCACACCCCCTAGTATACACACACTTTTGTATGCTTTACCTCCAGAAATAGCACCAGGTTCTCAAAATGAAGAACCAAGAAACACCTTCTTCTGGCATGAGGAATTGGAAGAGTAATCCTTGTGAAATATGCCAAGAACCTTTCCCATAACAAATCCCAACTCTCCAGGGAGAAAACTTAACAGAGCATTGTCCCAGAGCCATGGAGAAGGGTATTCTTATCATTCCAGCCTCTTCTACTCTTTCTGTCTCACCTTGGGAAGAATAATTAAAAACAAAACAAAACAAAAAAAATATGAGAAAAAACACTTGTGAAGATCACAGGCCAAATATACAGCCCCCCACCCCACAATTAGATTTAATTGAATGATTACAAAACACCCCCTCCCCTAACACCTTACCATCAAATCAACAGAGCTCTTGTTGATTACAGATGAAAGAACTGCAAGACACAGACTCTTGAGAAAAAAATACTTAGGAATGCCCAAAGTCAAGGAGGGAAAGTCAAGGACACTAGAGGAATATGAATTCTTTGATATCCATAGCTGCAGCAAGCATTAAATAAAATTCAGTTTCTAATCAGATCATAAATCTTCACAGTAGAACTCTATTTACCTCAGTTCCTATGATCTGATATAACATGTTTGGTGTTTGACAAAAAATTACAAGGTACACCAAAAGGAAACAAAAAAGACAGTTTGAAGAGAGAAAACAAATATCAGAACCACACTTACCACACTTATATGACACAAGTCTTGGACTTATCAGACAGAATATTTAAAAATAACTATAATTAATATTTTAAGGGTTCTAGTGGAAAAAATAGACAACATGCAAGAACAGATGGATAATGTAAGCAGAAATAGAAATTTTGAGAAAGAATATAAAAGAAGTGCTAGAAACCAAAAACACTGTAACAGAAATGGAGATTACTTTAGGTAAGCTCATCAGTAGACCAGAATAGGCTAAGGAAAGCATCACTGAGCCTGTAGAGAGGTCAATAGAAACTTTCCAAACTTAAATTTAAGGAGAAAAATATAAAGAAAAACAAAAAAAGCTCAGTCAGGAACCTTTAAGAACTCTGGAAAAAATTCAACTGGAGTGACTACATATAATTTGAATATTAGAAGAAGAAAAAACAGAGAAGGGAGCAGAAGAAAATTTGAATTACTAACGGCCAAGAACATTAAAAAATTAATGACAGACCCAAACCACAGTTCCAGGAAGATTAGACAACACCAACCAGAATAAATACCGAAAAAGTACTCCTAATATTTTATTCAAATTTAAGAAAACCAAAGACAAAACAAGAAGAAAATCTTAAAGAATCCAGAAGAAAAAAACACCTTACCCATTAGAGAATCAAGGATAAGAAGTACAGCAGACGACTCCTCAGAAATTACAAAAGCAAGAACAGAGTGGAGTAAAATACCACAAGTATTGAAAGAATGATCTATCAACATAGAATTCTATATCCAGAAAAATTATCCTACAAAAATGAAGGAGAAATTTAAAAAACGAAGGAATTCATCACCAGTAGACCTGCAAGAAATGTTAAAAGATTTACTTCAGGCAGAAGGAAGATGATCTAGGTCAGAAACTTGGACCTACATAAAGAAAATAATGTTGGAGAAGAAAAAAATGAAGGTAAAGGAAAATATTCTATTTCTCTTATTTGTAATTGATCAACTCTATAAGCTGGCAGTACCATATGTTACTATAGTGGTGAATATGGGACATTACGCTTTCAGCAAAAATTTATAAAACTTCATAGCACAAAGAGTAAATATTGATGTATCCGAATTTAAAAATAATCAAGTAGGAAGATGATGGATCTCTGGGTGGAATTCAGATTATAAAAATTAACTCTATTAAATGTATGATATCACCTCACTTAAAGAAGAGGGGAAAAGTTGCTTATCTAAGTAATTTTGATGATTATTGGAAACTGTAAGTCTGAAGGCAAAAGGAACAGTACATAAGTACTATTCTAGCTGGCAAAGTTATGTCTCATGTGGGTGTGGATGAATAATTCTCAAAATTCTATACATGTGTACTGTGATTAAACAAAAGTAAATAGATGTTACATGGTAGAAGCCAGCTTCTCACTGTTGGAAGGGGAGGTTACATCAAACAGGAGGAAATCTAGAATAAACCCTGTAGCATTGGGTTAGAGTCAGAGACATTAGTCTGAACTCATGCTAGCTTAATATATGGATAGGTACAAATGGAAATTATTATAAATATGTGCATGCATAGATTAGTATACATATGTACATTTCCTAGCTCTATTTGCTGAGAGGACCTACGAGAAATAACACCTCAGTACCGACAAAGCAACAAACCCATTCAGCACCCAGATCTTGGTTTCTAGAACTATCCTCCAATAGACGGAAACAAGCAGAAAGGGCTTGTTACTTGCAGAAAGGGCTGATTCTAGGACTGAGGCAGGGAATATACAAGATGAACCTAGATTATCTTGTAGTGTCAGAAATAAGGAAGCACTGAAAAAAATAAAATGATGGGGTCATGTCAAAATCATACGAGAGTCAATCTGAAAGGTCTCCCAATGGCCTAATCTGGAATAATATGAAAGACAAAATAAATAATATAGTTTTGGATCATAACCCAAAATGTAAACTAAACATCCATGAGTCCATATTTATATACATAAATGATTGAATGCATAAATTAATGGGAGGGAAGAAACACGTTTCCAGCACTAAAGAATTACAAAGAATGTATGTAGTATTCCCCTTTCAAAGGAGTGAAGCTTAATGTCCTACCCCTTGAATATAAGGTGTGCTTAGTAATGCTCTTCCAAATAAACACGGTATGGAAATAGGGAAAGAAGTTAAATAAACACTGTATAAACCTGACAAACACTACTCCAGCCAAGTGATTCAGGTTAACATAATCAGTGATGTATGTTGGTATCATGTACCCTCGATGGGATGTAATGAAAATGACACTTCATGTGAGTGATCTTCCTCCAAAAACCCATAACCCTTATTTAATCATGAGGAAAACTTCAGACCAACTCCAATTGAGAGATGTTATTTCAAATACCTAACCAGTTCTCCTCAAATTTTTCAAGGAAACAAGGTAAGTGTAAGAAACTGTCAGTCTAGATGAGCCACAGGAGACATGATGACTAAATAGGTGATATCCCCAATGGGATCGTGGCACAGAACAAAGATATTTGGTAAAAATAAGGAAATAATTGTAAACTATGAACTTTAATGAATTATAATGTGGCAATATCGCTTCATTTGTTGTGACAAATGTACCATAGTAATATAAGATATTAATGATAGGGGAAGTTCTATATGAGGTATTCAGGATTCTCTGTATTCTATTTTCAACAGTTCTATAAATTGAAAACTATACTAAAATAAAAAGTTTATTAAAAGGTTAACACAAACAGAAATTAAACTATGAATATTTTATATCTATTAAAGAAATACACTTCATGATTAAAACCTTCCCACCAAGAGAAAAAAATAGCAGAGCAGAAATTCACAAATCTGGTCTGTCGAACACTTACTCATTTTATCAAAATCCAGTTTGAGTGTCTTCTCTAGCTTGACGGCTTTCTCCTTCCATTACCTGTATTTCTTTTCTACTCAGTTCTGCACTTATTGGCATATTTATATGTGCCTCTTTGTTCTACTTTAAGTTCTCTAAGTCGATGATTATACTTAACTTTTCTCCACACAATCAATGCCCACCAAACATAAATATATGTGGTTGCCAATATGTGCTGACTACCCTAACCCCCACTAATTATGAATGTGACTTATTTGGAAATAGAGTCTTTGCAGATATAATCAAGTTAACATTAGGTCATACTGGATTTGGTGATTTTATGAGAAAGAAGAGGGAGATTTACACACAGAAACAGAGAGACATGCAATGAAAAAGTCTATGTGATGATGAATGCAGATATTAGAGTGATGCAACTGAAAGCCGAGGAATTACAAGAATTGACAGCAATCACCTTATGCTAGAAGGATTCTTCTCTGGCATCTCTGGAGGTAGCGTGGCCCTGCTGACACCTTGACTTAATATTTCTAACCTCCGGAAAGTGAGAAAATGTATTTTTAACCACCCAGTTAGTGGTAATTTGTGATAGCAGCCCTGGGAAACTAATACGTTGAAAAGGACTATGGCCGGGCACAGTGGCTCACGCTTGTAATCCCACCACTTTGGGATGCCGAGGTGGGTGGATCACCTGAGGTCGGGAATTCGAGACCAGCCTGACCAACGTGGAGAAACCCTGTCTCTATCAAAAATACAAAATTAGCTGGGCGTGGTGGTGCATGCCTGTAATCCTAGCTACTCGGGAGGCTGAGGCAGGAGAATCACTTGAACCCGGGAGGCGGAGGTTGTAATGAGCCAAGATCATGCCACCTCACTCCAACCTGGGCAACAAGAGCGAAACCGTGTCTCAAAAAAAAAAAAAAAAAAAAAAAAAAAAAAAAGAAAGAAAGAAAATAAAAAGAAAAGAAAAGGACTAAATGATTAAGGAGCTGACCAGGGGATGTGTCAAGATAATAGTTTTAGAAAAACAGTAACAGACAAATCAAATAGCAAATAGCTAGGAAGTATGTGAGTAATTAATAAATTAATGCCACAGTCATAAACCATTCTTCCAAAAATGTCTGAAGTGATCAAAACAAGAATATATTATGCTTTTTCACTTACATTAACAATAACGTAAAAGTTTTATATTAAGCAATTTTGCAAGGCTGTGGAAAAATACCTGCCTTTATGTGCAATTGGGAGTTTGGGAATTAGGATAACATTCTTGGACAACAATTTGTAATGTCTTGAAACATAAAAATTCATAGCATCTGTGGCTTTGCAAATGTATTCTTATTTTAGAAATTTCCTTCTTAAGCGTATTTTAGCCAATATTACATACATCCATTTTCACAGTTACATTCAAATGAAAGTAAGAGGTACTTTTTCTCTTTCTTTTATTTCCCTGCCGTGTAATCTAACTCAGCTTTTCTTTGCAGCCAGTTCTATGTGCAAAGAATCAGGATACCATTTCATTCCATGTTATGAAGGTCAATATGTAGTTCAATCTTAAAATAACACAAAGGCCAGAGAAATGCTTCTATCTGGCTCCAACTAGCCCTGAAGCCCATATTGTGTTGGCTATTAGTTAGATACTGGTAGTACGGGGTTTACAACAACTAGTCGCTACCATTATTCCCTTAAGAATAGGTTTCAACTGACTTTGAACATTGTTTTTCAAATCATTTTATTGATGTATGATTAACACATAAAACTGTACATATTTAACGTATACAACTCATTTTTAAGAGCAAAGAAGGCATCTGTTATAAATCTCACTGTAGAAGTGGAAATTACTTCAGTGGAAATTTTTCACACTATTAATGACCTTTTAAATTTAAATAGTTTAATCATTTTAAGATGCCACTATAAAAATAGTCACCCTCAGCTGGGCACAGTGGCTTATGCCTGTAATCCCAGCACTTTGGGAGGCCGAGGCGGGTGGATCACTTGAGGTCAGAAGTTTGAGACTAGCCTGGTCAACATGGTGAAACCCCGTCTCTACTGAAAATACAAAAGTTAGCAGGGCTGTGGTGGCGCATGCCTGTAATTCCAGCTACTCGGGAGGCTGAGACGGGAGAATTGTTTGAGCCCAGGAGGCAGAGGTTCTAGGGAGCTGAGATCACACCACTACACTCCAGCCTGGGTGACAGAGGGAGGCTCCATCTTAAACAACAACAAAAAGTCATCCTTACCATTGTGTTCTACAAAAGTGATCATTACAATTACCCTGACCTTGGACAACTGCTGAAACAGGACTAAAGATTACAAATAAGACACGTAGAATTGCATATTTTATTTAGCAGTTTAACCATTTTTGTATATAATACCCTGGCACTGAAACCATGGAGAAGTGAAAATTTTTATCTGTGAGTAATTTTTAAAGAAGGTTTTCATATGTAATCAAAAGGAATCTTCATCACCTTGGCATTCAAATTTATTTCTAATAATTCGCCTGACAGAGAAAAATAAACACTTGTATACCATTAAGAAATCTCCCAGGGAATTAATAGTTTACTTCATCTTTTTTGGTTTATTGATTACTTTTTAAAAATGCATGCTTTTATGTGCTATTAAGAATTTGGGATTACCTTAAAGATTACTTTAAAATCACTTTTGGGGAATACTTTGTGAATGGAACTTTATTCCCTGGGAATATCTAATGGAAAAAAGTTTCTATTTTACAATCAAATGCTGTTTTGTTAATTTAGTGATGACATTAAATACGAATATTATTAGTAATGTAATGTTTAATGATTAATAAATAGGATTTCTTATTAGAATTAAAACTTTAACAATGGAACTAGCAGTAATTATGTTGTTTTCTGATATATCAATAAAATATTTTATCAAATCTACTAAAATTTGGTCATGTACCCAGATTAATTTTTACATTTTTTTTTTTGCTGTTGATTTAAAAATTAATTAGGGTTAAGGAATAGACTTTTTCTGTGGGGGGAATAGAGATAGCATAATAACTATCAAAATGTAAACATATATGAATTCTCAGGCATCATTTTGAATTTGAATTTCATTTAAATGATATGTATAAGCTAATCTAATTAGTTATATTAACTGGGTTATAAATTATTTACTTACAACTAATAAATGACAATTAACCATCTACTTTCAGTCATTTACTAATTATACATCATAGGTAAGACTGGTTTTACTTTTCCCAAGAAATGATTACTTCTATCTGATATGTAGCAGTACATAATTTGTTAGATATCTTGGAAAATTAACTTACAGAAAGCAAATACACTCTACTTAAGTATGATCATTACACAACGTATTAAATTATGTCTCTATGAATCTTCATTAGAGACTGGAAAATATCAGCTCTAAGAGTTTCCTCTGTCCAAAACCAAAATTGATAACAAAGCTTTGGAATAAAATACACTTGGAGTCAAAAAGGCAGCGAGGCTATTGTGTACATGCTCAATTGAGGAACCAGACAGCCAGGGATCAAATCTCAAGTTCACTACTAACTTAAGCAAGTAATTTTAACCTCTCTGGAATTCAGATTCCCTAGGCAGAAAACGGCAATGATAAAAGTATATTATAAAGTTTTTGAGTGAATTAAATTAGATAATGCATTTAATACAGCACCTGACACATATAAATTAATCATTACATAGCAATTAAAATTGAGTCAGTAGAGCTTGGAAAGTTGATGCAGTGCCAGTGCTGGGCCAAAAATGTGACTTTGCTCACAGATTTCTAATATGCCATTTAAAAGACAGAAATTTGCAGTTGTGTTGTGTGTTGTACCCTGGGATAAATGCCTGGGAACCTGGGAAAGAGAACATTAAAAGAGGCAGCTAGTATAGTGAAGGGAGGAAAATCAATTTTCTATGAAGATTTTAAAAGATTTTGCATGTGATTTTAGATGACTGAGGAAGTTGCCAAGGATATGGTATTTTTTTTTCCTTTACCTTCAGATGGTTAAATTATTTGAAGAGCTTGCAATCTAGCTTTAATAATGCACCTAATAAAATAATTGCAATAAATATAAATGTAGGATCATGTGTGTTTTCACTTCCTTACAACTAAAATTAAACAAAATCTAAAGTCATCATTCTTCACTTTTGTCCAAATTATTGAATTGTGCTAGCAGTGTCCTTTTAGAAAGAAGTAAAGCTACTAAGTGGGAAAGGAAACTTTGAATGTTAGGGCTTCTTCATGCAATGAAAAAATGTTCTAAAATAAATCATAAAGGTGACCTTTATCTTAGGCAATGCATATAAGCATATAATGGTATTGGGGCATTATTTTTTTCCTGCAATTAAAAGGGAAATATAACAAGGACATTTTTCAGGATTTTAAAACTCTTTTTTGGGAGAGAAAGGAGACCAGTATATGTCTGAGTCAGTAAGGGGAGGAAAATTTGATTTCAAATCAGGAAAAGTGAAAGAAAATGACAAGCTGATCATGATTTGAATTAATTAGAGAAAGGACAATGGACTCTGCACAATTCTCTTCTTTTTTGTAACTTTAATTTGTGTTGTGCTTTAATTTGTACTAGCTATACTTTCAAAGTGCTGGTGGTTGTGTGAGGGTACAGACAGAAAAGCCCAAACCATGACAACTGAAAAAATAAAAACACAGACTGAGTAATTGATGACCGAATCTTCACATGTGAATTATAACACTTATATTTGTGATTATTAAAAATAAATTGGCCGGGTGCAGTGGCTCATGCCTGTAATCCCAGCAATTTGGGAGGCTGAGGCAGGTGGATTGCTTGAGCTCAGGAGTTTGAGACCAGTTTGGGCAACACAGTGAAACCCCGTCTCTACCAAAAAATACAAAAAAATCAGCCGGAAGTGGTGGTGTGCGCCTGTGATCCCAGCTATTGGGGAGGCCAAGGCAGGAGAATCACCGGAAACTGGGAGGCAGAGGTTGCAGTGAGCCGAGATAGCACCACTGCACTCCAGCCTGGGTGACAGAGCGAGACTCTGTCTTAAAAAAAAAAAAATTAAATTGGTTTACCAATGAGATGTAACTAGTAGTTTTATTATTAATAATTCATGATGTTTAATATCCTGCTCTTTTGAATATATATCAAGATCACCATATGGAAAATACTCATTTCCTTTCCATCCTTTTTCTGAGCATAATGGGCACCTGATTTGGACTACCGTATCACTTAGCACTATCTTATAAAAATTTCTATGATGATGAAAATGCTCTGTAATAGCCATTACCTACATGTGGCTATTGAGTATTTGAAAGGTGACTAGTGAGACTGATGAAGTGATTTAAAATGTTTAATTGATTTAAATGTTTAAGATGTTTTATGTATTCCTCATGGTAACTAACCACAAGGCAGAAACCTATAGTTGATGCAAAAGAACAAAAAAGAAAGGATTAAAAGAATACCACTAGAGAAAATTATCAAACCACAAAGAAAGACAGCAAGAGAGGAAGGCAGAAATAGAAAGCAGAAAACAAATTACAAAGTAGCAGTAGCAAGTCCCTACTTATCAATAATTACCTTAAATGTAAATGAATTAACTTCTGTAATTCAAAGATCAAGAGTGGCAGGATGAATATTTTTTTAAAACAATAACAAGATCCAAGTATATTATGTTAACAAGAAACTCAATTCACCTTTAGAGACACACAGAGACTGCTGGGATAGAAAAGGATACTCCATGCAAAATGAAAATCAAAAGAGAGCAGAGGTAGCTCCACTTGTATCAGACAAAATAGACTTTAAGTAGTAAAGTGTAAAAAGAAACAAAGAAGGTCACTGTGTAATGATAAAGTGGTCAATTCATCAAGATAATATAACAATTGTAAATATATATGCACTCAACATCAGAGCACCTAAATATATAAAGCAGTTATTAACTCTTTTCCCATTTAGGAAAAAAAAGTAAAGCTTGCTGCCAACATTCACTTGATTTTACATAAACAAAGTCTTTGAGGTTGAAGCAAATATGACTGATTTTCAATGTGAAAATAAAATATGAAAGTTTCTTGGAGTTATATCTAAACAGAATGGACATCAGAATCATCTATTTGAGAAAATCAGATTCATCAAATGAATCTTCAGCCAACATCTGTTCAAGAACTATGTTAACGTAACATGTAGGAATGCTACGTTTTCTAGGATTTGACATTTTCATTGATCAAGAATTACCATATTTTGTAAACGAAAATATCACTACTAAAAACAGAATGCTATAAATAGAATGACGTCTTTTGTTTCCAAAGTTGATATACTAGAGCAATGTAAAAATAATAGTAACACCAAGATATTTCAATGCAAAGTCATCTTGGGGTAAATGCTGCAGTCACAAATGCCACCAGCTAGTATTCTTGGGTCAAACAGGAGAATGGCTAAGCAATCTGAAGGGAAAGATAGAATGAAACATAAACATAGCAAAGGACTTCAAAACCCCATTTTCAACAATGAACAGATCATCTAGACAGAAAATCAATAAAAAATCAAATGGACTTGAATTACACTTTAGACCAAATAGACCCAACAGATATATACCAAAGATTCTAACCAACAGCAACAGAACGCACATTCTTTTCAAACACATAAGGAACATCCTCCAGGATAGATCGTACGTCAGGTCATGAAATAAGTTAGGGTTTAAGGGAATTGAAATCATAACAATCTTTTCCAATCACAGTAACATGAAACTAGAAATCAATAACAAGAGAAATCATGAAAAATTTACAAATATGTGGGAATTAATCACCATGCTCTTCAACAATGTGACAAAGAAGAAATCAAAAGGAAAATAAAAAATACAGGATAAAAATGAAAAAACTACATTGCAAAACTCACGGGATGCAGCGAAAAAAGTTATAAGTGGGAAGTTCTTCATAGAAAATATATAACAACAAATGTCTATATTAAAAAAAGATCTCAAATGAACTATGTAAAATTCAAGGAACTGAGAGAAGAACAAAGTTCAAACCTAGCAAAAGGAAGGAAATAACAAAGAACAGAGCAGAAAAATAAAATAGTCGGAAAAAATCAATGAAAAAGTTGATTTTTTGAAAAGATAATAATATTTAGCTACATTTTAAAAGGAGAATGAAATAAATAAAATCAGAAATGAAAGAGGAGACCTAACAATTGATACCACAGAAATAAAAAGTCGTGAGACAACTATGAAGAATCATACACCAATAATTTGGTTAACCTAGAAGAAATGTAAAAATTTCTACAGGCGTACACATACAACATATCAAGACACATCCACATGCAACCTAGACATATACAACCTACCAAGGCTGAATCATTGAATAATAGAAATCTGAATAGATCAATAACAAATAAAATGATTGAATCCAGAAAAGTTTCCTGTCAAAGAAAAGCCAAAAGCTGTATGGTTTTACAGCTAAATTCTACCAAACTTTTAAGAAGAACTAATATCGATCTTTCTCAAACTTTTTAAAAGAATTGAAGTGGAAGAAGTACTTCTAACATCATTCTATGAAGTCAATATTATTTTGATACCAAAACCAGCCAAAGACACTACAAGAAATGAAAATTACAGGCCAGTATCTTTGATCACATAGGCACGAAAAGCCTCAACAATATATTAGCAAACTGAATTCAACAACACATTGAAAGAATCATCCACCATGATCAAGTGGGATTTATCTCTGGGATGCAAGGATGTTGCAACATATGCAAATCAGTACGTCTGATATACCAATATAACAGAATGAAGGACAAAAACCAGATGATCATCTCAATAAATACAGAAAAACCATCTGACAAAATTCAATATCTTTTCATGATAAAAATTCCAACCGACTAAGTGTAGAAGAAATGTACCTCAACACAATAAGCACCATATATGACAAGCCCAGAGTAATTCATATGGAAACACAAAAGTTCCCAAATAATCAAAACAATTTTGAATAGAAAAAATAAAGGTGGAGGCTTCATACTCCTTGATTTCAAAATTTATTATAAAACTATTGTAATCAAAACAGCATGGTGCTGGCATAGAAACAAACATATTTATCAACGAAACAAGATAGAAAGCCCAGAAATAAACCCATGCATTTACGGCCAATTGATTTTCAATAAAGGTGCCAAGAACACACAATGAAGAAAGGACAGACTCATCAACAAATTGTATTGGGAAAATTGGGTATCTGTATGCAGAAGGATTAAATTGGATCTTTATCTTACACTAGATACAAAAATCAACTCAAAATGGATTAAAGACAAACAAAAAACTGTAAAACTACTAGAAGAAATGAGTTAAAATCTACACAATATTGCAATTTATTTTTATTTTTATTTTTTTAGTGTCTCTGAAAGCACAGGCAACAAAAGTGAAAATAGACAAATGGGATTTCATCAAACTAAAGAGCTTCTGTACAGCTATGGAAACAAATAACAGAATGAAGAGAAAGCCTCTGGAATGGGAGAAAACATTTGTAAACCATACACTTGATAAGGAGTTAATGTCCAAAATATATAAGGAACTCTAAACAACTCAATAGCAAGAAAACAAATAACATAATTTAAAAATGGGCAAAGGAACTGATCAGACATTTCTCAAAAGAAAACATACAAATAACTAGCAGGTTCATGAAAAAAATACTCAACATCAATAACTATTAGGGAAATGCAAATTAAAACCACAATGAAATATCATAGAAACACAAAATATAATAGGTATAGTCATTGTGTGATAAAGTCTTTGTTACCTTGAATTTCTACGTTTTTGTTGAATACTTTTTTGACTTTTCCTTCATATGACACAATTTTATAATATTTTCAGTGTACATAAAATAGAAAAAATAATTCAGTCTTTCTTTTAGTATGTTTGATTTAAATTTGTTTCTTGTTATGTGGAAATATTTGAAGTCATTTCAAGTTCACCACTTATGTCTAAACATTTTTAAGATTGTCATCAAATTTCGGAAAAAATCCTGTCAGATTTCCCTGACATAATAAGCTCCAAGGTTTCAGGACATTAAAAGAGTTCTAATGATATAATTAATATTAATTGTTCTTTGAATTGAAACATTGAAAACTAGTTTGACCTCAATGTCTTCATTTCAAAGGTGCATTGTAAATTTTATGGTATTGTTATTGATGTCAATATATTGTGAATGACTTGAGCAAGTTTTCATTTTTACTAGGAGAAGAATCAATGAGAATGGAATCATCCACTTAAAATTTTACACAGCTGATCATAGTCTCTATACTTTTTAATCTTGTTTCTCCTTCACTACACGTAGATTTCTGGTGTCGGGCATATTCATATGTGCTGTCTTCAGACACCGAAGATTTCTGTTGTGATGCAAATTGATTTGGCACAGGGGTGGTAGCAGGATTCCTGGAAGCCGTTCTTACACTTGGAGGACCATCAGTTATCAAATTATATTTAATTGAGACTGTAAAATATACCACATAAATCTCAAACTAATAGCATTCTATGTGTAACTTTTTCTTGCATCCTTCAAATGCCTGAAACTGTAATGTCAACTGACTCAGTGGAAATGCAATGAAGGGGAAATCAGCATAGAATAAGAGAGACAGCCGTTCATTCTCTTGCAATTAAGAGATTAATTCTCTTCAATTTTTTACAAAAATAGATGACCATGCAGAAACGTTATTAAGGGCCAGCTCAGGTCCTTGATGGTGTCTGTTCAAATTAGGAGCCCTGAAGCTTGGACTTCATTAGCTTCATAGAAAAATCAAGCTCTGTTATAAATATTAGTTTTTACACTTTTTCTTTACATTGAGATGCTGTGTAATTGTTGTATTATGAATTCATTCAGTAATTTATTTAATTTGTATCCATTTCTCTGAGTCCTTTTTCCTCCATCTATTTTAATACAACTGCCAAAGCACCATTACTTAAATAATGCATGACTTACATTTCTTCCTCAATTAGATCTATCAAAGATTCTTTATTGCCTGTAAAATAATTCGCAAGTTTTTGATCTGGAATTCAAACCATTCCTCGTTTAAGCTCCTTTTACTTCTTCCACAATTTCCTTGTGCAAAACCACTGCTCCAATGTGAGTCTTCTCATTAATTCTAGATTAGTCTCCACACTTTCCTATTCTTCACAGTCTCAGTGGTACTCTTCCCTTAAACTACAGTGTAATATCCAAGTGTTCTTAAAATCATCCCTGATCAAAACCAGTGTTCAGTAATTTCTCTTTCTTGTAAACTTCCTCGAAAATTTTAATCATAACAGTCATTTGTTACTTAGCATAGATATTAACTATTTCTAATTTTTTAAATATGGATTTTTCTCTAATACAAATTTATATCCTTACCCTTCTAAATTTTTAATGTCCTACATATACATAGTATGTATTTGCTGAGAATGTGCCAACATGAATATTGAAAATAAATTGGATCTATTTCACGTTTAATCTTAGTATTAATAGTTAACTATTTGCTATCTGGTCTTTCTAATGGTAATCTAATACTATATAATAATTTTATGAGTTTAAGGCATAATATGTTGCTAATTTTCTTATGTTCTTCTAAATTTCTTTGTAATAGACTTTTGTAGTTTTGAAAAGTATTGATGAAAAAAGGGAAACAAAAACACTCAATTGACGTTAGCCATCAGTCTTTGAAAAAAGGTAGGATAAAGAAAAAATAGTAAAAATAATACATCTGAAAGACATTTGTTGAAATTAATTCAAGAGGATTATTTCTACTTGGATAGTAGAGTGGCGTTTTACATTCAACAATTGCAAATTAGGTGAAGATTTGTATAGCAAAATCATTCCTGTATGTACTTTAAATTATCCACAAACATATATATATGTGTGTGTGTACCTTCAATACTTTTACAGTATATGCATAATTGTAAAATAAATAAATGTGAAGCATACACTAGAGCACATATGTGAATATTTTACCATATTTTTAAACACATATTTTAAACACAGACCACTGGATTTGATACCTGGCTCTAGCAATGTCTTGTGACCTTAAGGGAGTTGCTAAAATGTTCTGTGGTTCAGTTCAGTCATCTATACCTTTGAAGGAGTAATAGTCTCCCATTTCATTGTGTTGCATTAAGTATTGAATAAATGTGCTTAGATCTGTGCCTGGTATATAATTAACACTCAATAATACTAATCTTAGTAAGTTTCTGGAATACTCTCCAAGTGATAATATTGCTATTAGAATAGAAACCACTATTGGAAATTTAAGCCCCAGGTAAAATGTTTGGATTCATACTCAAACAGATAAAACTAAGGAAGGAATAAAGAAGAAGTTTAAATGATCTAGTATGTCAACATATGTGTTATCAGTTAAATCAAATTAAACTTCAGAATGATAGTTCAGAATTCGAATTTGCTTGATTATTCATATATCCATGCTATTTTATTTCTTATTTTTCTCAGAACAAATGACTAAGTCTAACTCTTTAATCCTGTATTTTTATTACAAAAATAAAAATAAAATAAAATGTAAAATTCACATTGGAAGCAAAATTAGAGTTAGGGTGGGCCATTTAATATGAGAAAATGACCAATGCAAAAGAAGGATATCACAATTCTAAATACGTATGCAAGCATCATCATAGCCCTAAAATACATAAAGATTCACAGCATTAAACAGGGAAATACACAAATCCACATTTATAATGGGAGATGTAATACACCCTTTCAATATCTGATAGAATAATCAGACAAAAACATAATAAAAATACAAAAGATTTTAACAAATTACAAACTTGACCTACTGACATAGGTAGAATTTTGACTATAATGGGCCGTAAAGAAAGACTCATCAAATTTTAAAACAGTATAATTATTTAGAATATGAAATTAAATAAGAAATCAATTTAAAAGATAACTAGAAAGCCAAAGTTCCCAGAAATTTACACTTTATTAAAGTTTTAAAAATAAACTATTACAGTAAGAAGAGCTTGGTGATATAGACCCACACATATCCAGCACCTGACTTATGACAAAGGTGAAAGCATGTCAGTACAGAGGAAAGAATGATACTTTCGTTAAATAATGCTATAACAATTGGATATCTCTATTTTAAAAATGCATCTGGAGCTTTTTATTATGCTATACACAAAAGACAATTACAGTTGCTCTAAAGGTCTTAAATGTGAAAGATAAAATAATTCTTTTAGAAGAAAAGCATTGTGTTCTAGGACTAGGCAAGGTTTCATTAAATAGGACACATAATGCACTAGTCATAGAAAAAAATTGAAAATTTGCTCTATTTTAAAATTAAGGAATTCTTTTTATTATTATAAAAGACATGTAATACTGAATAGAAAGAAAACCCACAGACTGGAATAAGGTATTTATAATACATATTATAAGATTATTTTCATATCTAGAATATATAAGTAATTATATATAAACAATTCCTACAATCCAATAAGTCAAAGACAAACAACTCAATAAGAAAAAAATATGCAAAGGATTTGAATAGAACCTTTACCAAAGAGGATATCTAAATGACCGGTTACCACAGGAAGGTTTCTCAACTTCATGTTAAGGGCAGGAGACAGGGAAATACTGGGTAGAAGACGGTGGTCCCCAAGCAAAGGCCCCACCCTCAAGCCTGAAGACCTGTGGCCCTAAATGAGGACAGGCATTTCAGGTTTCACACCCAAAAAGTTGCCTTTTGGCCCGCCATGCCCCGCTATCGTACCCCCATATAAATCCCAAACTCCAAGCTCCAGAAGAGACCCACAAGTGAGGAGACGGAGAGGCAAGCCGACAAACAGGCCTGCGATGGCAGAATGACACAGCAGAGAAAGAGAGGAGGGACATTTGGACTCCGAGGGGAGTTTGGCCAGGGACGGGTGGAGAAGCGTCTGGCCACTGGGAGGCCTGACACTGGGCGAAGGTCACCTTCCCCCTCCATCTTGCTGACAGCCACCTCCACCACTCAGTAAAAAGTTGCCCTCATCCCTCGAGACCCCGTGTGATCCGATTCTTTTGGGACACTGGGCAACAGCTGGGGATACAGAAGGCTATTTCACTGTCCCACTGCCCGTGAGATAAGGAAGAGGGTTTGTTGAGCTGATTAACACATAAACCATTTGCAGATGGCAAAGCTAAAGGAGCACACTGTAACATACGCCCACTTGGGCTTCGGAAATTGCAGACACCACCCCTAGATGCTGCTGTGAGGCCAGAGCCCGAAAGCGCTCACCCCGCTTCCCGCACCTGTGCGTCTGTGTGCGCCCCTTCCCCGTAAGGGGTTTGAGCTGCAGGGCGACCTAACTGGCAAGCCGCACCCCTGTTGCATGTCCTTCAAGGGGAATCAGGGATCTCTCACGTTTCAATTAGTCATCAGGAAAATTCATATTATAACCACAGAGAATTATTGCTTTGTGTTACCAGAAAAGCTAAAATTACAAAGATTAAAATTACCAAGTATCTCTGAGAGTATGGAGCAACTTGGACACTGCTGATAGAAATGTCAAGTGATGTCAAGTGTTATAATCCATTTGGAAAATTGTCTAATTTTATCCATTACACCTAAACATAAGTTATGTCCCAATGTTTCACTACCAAGTATGCAATTACCAGAAATGTGGATTGTGTTTACCAAAAACCTCATAATATAAGGCTCATACAGCACTATTCATACCAGCTCCAAACTAAAATCTGCTCAAATGCTCACTAACAGGCACCCAGATAAATAAAATGTGAACTATTCAAAAAATGGAGTATTAAATCGCAATAAGAATGAACTATCTGTAACTACATCTAACAATGTGTTTGAATGGTCCAAACACAATTTTTGGTGAAAAACTCTAAACATAAGAATAAACTGCTTCTTTTTCATTATACAAAGTACAAACCCAGACAAATATATTCCATGTTCTTGAAGATCAGAATCGTGGTCTCTGTGTGTGGGGGATGTGGGAGAGGGTTGAGAGGCGTATTGACTGAAAAGGAGTACTGGGGTTTTCTGGGAGGTAATAATGTTCAGTGTTTTGACCTTGGTGGTGGTTTCATAGGTATCTTTACCTTCTCAATATCCAGCATATGATTTGTTTATGTTTTCCTTATACATATTACACTACAATACAAAGTTTTAAAAATCAGCATTTCAATTTGTTGATTTTTGGATTATTAAACCTACTTACATCAAATGAGAGTGAGCCAGTTGCTTCATACACATATACAAAAAGTATTTAGAAAACTAATTTCATGAATTGCTAGAAAAGCAGACCCCCAAATTCATCAAGCACTGCATTCTTGGCAAAGTTTGTACACATTGTCTGGGTGCTGATTGTGAAAACATTGCCTAAACCAGTTTTGTATGTGATTTCTTTTAAAGTTTCTCTTATTTCCTGTTCTGAGGTTTATACACAATAGACCCAAATAGAGTTTGAATAATTGAAGGGTTTATGAAATCCAGAGGATATCACCAGCTGCTGATTTGCACATACCAAGAACATGAACATTTTCCAACGGAGAATTTCCCTAGCTTAATAAGAAAAAGTCCAAGAGCAGGTCACAGCATTAACATTCAGTGGGAGTGCAGTGAGAATTGGGTTTAACCTCTGGCATTTCTGGGCTTGTGGCTTGTGGTTGATTTTTTATTTACTTTGCAAAAGTTTCTGATAGGCGGAGCATCTAGTTTCAACTTCCTTTTGCAGCAAGTTCTTTCCTGCACTAATCACAGTTCTTGGAAGAGGAGAACTGGACGTTGTGAACAGAGTTAGCTGGTAAATGTCCTCATAAAAGATCCAAAAAATGAGACTTCTAGCAAAGATTATTTGCCTTATGTTATGGGCTATTTGTGTAGCAGAAGGTAAGATTAAAAGAGACTCTTTTCTGAAAACTGTATTATGAAACATTTGCTAATGATGCTTTTCACAGGAGTAATAAAAATTTGATTTAGAAAATGTGCTTAAGTATTCTGTAGCTTGACAATTGAGTGGCTTTTGACGTTGTTGAGTTTAAAAAATGTAAGTACCTTATTTGAATGATATTATCTGAATATTCATCATAATTGTATTTAATATAAAATAGAATAAAATGTTCTAATAATCATTTCTGAAAAACTATGATCTGGAATAATCATTTCCCTTGTAATTATCATAAAATGTAATTTACTTTTTTGCTTAGGAGTATAACCAAAATGTATTATGTGAAAGCATTAAGAAGGATGTGAATATACATAGTCAATAAAAGCCATCAAATCATAATGATTAGATTTATTTCAAATATGATTTTAACTCTTCCTAAATAAAAATTCATTTATCATTTACAACTGATATTGTCATGACCTTAGAATTCTTGTAGACAAGTATTACTTGTATTATCAGAATAAAAATATTATATAAATTTGAAACCCAATTGAATATACAATATTTGTAACAGTTAAGTTGTTCAATAGAGATTTTTTTCCTGTAGTTGTATATAACATATATTCTTGAAGAGCAGTCTTTTGGAGTAGTGAATATGAGTGTAGGAGTTTTTTTCTGGCCTCAGTAAGACAATTTCTGGATTTATAATAAAATTTAATTATATCACTGCTTCTTGATAGATTAAAAAGCTTATTCTTGGAGGAGGTTTGCTTTCCTAGTTTTTGGTAGGTAACCAGTTATGTGATAGATATTTGGTAAACATTTTTAAACTGAATGAATTACATATTATTCATAATTTCTAAAATCTTTTCACTTAGTAAAGAAATTTTGATTGAGTGACCATTACATAGCCTCTAGGAACTGAAGAATATTAGCAAATAATACAAATCTCTGTTTGAGTCTTCCAATCTAGAAAATAAAAGCAGATATATTCTTATAGTTATATACTTCGGTAATTTAAAAAATATTCAAATATGTTTAATACCTTTTGAAAGGTTGAACTATTTTCAGTTATATTTTTTAATGTTATTGCTTGTTCTTTGGCTTGTAAACTTTATATGTCGCCACTTTTTAAATGAAGAAGACAATTATTTCCTGGTACATATAAATATTATATTTAGTATTTTAAAATGAAACCTTTTTGTATTTACAAACAGTTCCAGAACAATGTTAATATTACCTATCGTAACAGCATCTTTTTCTGTTTCTTTGTGTAAATATTTCTGTCTTTTCTTACTAAATTTATGGGAATGTTTCTAATGTTTCATACCTACATACTGTTTGCTCCAGTTTTACACAGATACCATTTGTCATATAAGGGAGATTTGTTTTATTTCTAATCTTTAAAATCAAGAATCAATGGCAAGTTTAATAAACAGTTTAAGTTATTAAAAAGTTGAATTTGAAATATTATTAAAATAGAGTACATCAAAGTATATGTGATAATTAAACAATAGTGATTTAAACATCTTATTTACATAATTGATTATTGCTGACTTGTTTCACTTTTATTTTATTTTTCATCAATGTGTGTTTAAATGTGGTATCAGTTTCTACTGGTGAATTGAACATTGGCACTATATATGTTATGGTGAAAATGATATAAATCTGATTATTTCCTAAAAGATAAAGCACAACTTTGTATTTAAAGCAATGCTTAGGCCAGCCTCATAATTTTCATAAAAGCACATGTAATGCAAAAGCCAATGGAGAAAAACTACATGAATTTTCAGTGGATATCAGACTCCTAATTTATTCCTTGTTTCCCAAATACTCTCTGAAACTAAACTAGTTCGAGATGTCCATCAGTTCTATTAATCTACCATATCTAAAAAATTTGTACTTAACAGAGTAGCTTTGATCATGAAAAATACTCACATATATTTCAATATTTGCTTCTGTTTATATTTTCCACATTGAATACTGAATACCAAATTGAGAAGATAGTTTGAATACTATCACAATCTGATTTACTCAACAGCATAACATTTTAGCATTACTTCTGCTCTGTTAAGAGTGAACTTTCTTCAAAAAAAACACTATTCATTACTAAGAAAGAATTACAGCCAGCAGGAATAATTTGTAATTTCAGCTTTCTATTTGTTTTCTTTTTTTAATATATTGGGTACTACATAGAACCTTTCTGATGCAATATATTGTCTACAATAACATTTCCAATTGTGTAGGAACATTAATTGCCTCCTTGTTGTAACAGTCTGGCTCAGGGAGTCACTGCAGGCTACTAAGAATTGGGTCAGATTTACAGGACAAAGTTTAAAATAACAGTTTCTCAATCGTACCACCTAATTTCACCTTTTTGAAATATAGTATGACCAAGGTTTTGAATATATTATGACCAAGCAGATTTTTTAGATTTAGGGTCTAACAATTGTGTACTATATGAAATTAGGCCACAGCCCAGAAATTCCAAGATGATTGAAGTGAATAAATTAAAACTCTACTGAAACATGTCCAAGTAAATACTGGCTGTGTTGTTTGGGAGACATGTTTTTTAATCCTGGAGATTTGGAGTGCAGAAACGTTATTTCAGGTCCCAGAAGACTTTATAGATCAAAGATTGATGGAGTCCATTACAATCAGAGAAAGGAGAATAGTGGTCTAAAATCCTAAATTGTATGTTTGAATTTCAGTGTGATAAATAAGAATTCCCCTTTGCTCCCCCAAACCCCCATATTTTCAGAGATAGTAGTATGTGTAGTTATCTATATGGTGTGATTTAAATTGTGCGATGGCCCAATTGGCTTCAATATCTCATCTCCTCCTAAAATACTTTACGTGTTGATATTAATATTACTATAAATTCAACCAATCTGTCATTTACATGGAATGACAAATACACTGAATACATATTTTAGGATAGTTAAATTTAGTATTATTCATAATTTACTTTGAATTATTATCATCTGACAACTTCCCTGAAACAATTTCAGTGGGCGGGGGAGGGTAGAAATGGATGTTGATGAGGATAAGAATAGAACAAAGTGATTCTGGAAGATGGGGTTTTCCCAGGTAGGACAGATCTGCTGGTTGAAGTGCTATAGTGAGTGCTATAAGAGAAGGGGTAGAGAAAATGCCCACAGAAATGGCACGAGCCTGAGACGTCTGCCAAGGCAAGCTTTGCTTATTTTAAATTTAGGCATATCCTGGGAATGCATATGCTACTCTTTTGCCTACATATAATTTAAACTAAAAATGAAATATCTAAGTATTGCTAACTAAAATTATTCTTAGGTAGAAGTAAGTTCCCAAATATAAGTTCAAAAGCAGATTGGTAAATGTTCTTCATGTGTGGCCTTTGGTTTCTAAGATCTGAGCCAGTCTACATTGACCCACTTTTATTTGCTTAATCCTCGATTGTTTATTCTGCAGTCTTTTGCCACTTTTCATTCTTCCCAGTTATGCCTTCTCCTCCTCCCCACACACACCATCCCCCACCTGCCTAGGCCTTTGAGATTCTGCCACCCAATCTATCCCGTGCTCAGTTAACTAATGTGTACTTTACCCATTTCTTCACAAAACCATAGTACATGGAAAGGGGATGATGTAATTGACAAAAAAGTATTGCATTTTAGCTTAAAATTATAAGGAGTCATAAAAAGATAGCTCAGAGGAAATAAAGTAACTGAACATCAAAAAATGAAACAATAAAAAGGAAAGAAAAAACATTTGACAGAACACTTTTATTTCTTCTGACATTTTAACTTAGCCAAGTTTTTCATAAACCTTGTTAACTGGAAATGTAGTAGAGAGAAAAGTGATTATTCATCCAGGCCGGGCACGGTGGCTCACACCTGTAATCCCAACACTTTGGGAGGCCGAGGTGGGTGGATCACCATGTCAGGAGTTTGAGACCAGCCTGACCAAAATGGTGAAACCCCATCTCTACTAAAAATACAAAAATTAGCCAGGCATGGTGGTGCGTGCCTGTAATCTCAGCTACTCAGGAGGCTGAGGCAGGAGAATTGCTTGAATCTAGGAGGCGGAGGTTGCAGTGAGCTGAGATCATGCCATTGCCCTCCAGCTTGGGCGACAGAGGGAGATTCCATCTCAAAAAGGAAAAAAAAAAAAAAAGAAAGAAAGAAAGAAAGAAAAGGAAAAAGCAATATTCTTTCAGAAACTCCTGAACTGTAACATAAATTTAAGCTTAGGACACATAGGTCAGATGTACAATGGAATTACAAATGTTAGAGTTTCCTGGGTTCTTGCAACAGAGTTTTAAGCGCACTAAACAGTTATCACCTTGTCTTCTCTTATATTTTCTAGTCACTACTGTCTACTACGCTTTTTCCACAGGCTGTCCATAATCTACAGATATAATGGAAAGGCTTCCAGATAGTTTCATTGTTACTCATCTGTTCTTTCGCTCATTCATTTTTCCATCACTTTAACTTCCACAAGTACTACTTAGTAATACTTGGTACAATGTGTGTTATGTTTTTTTTTTTTTTCCTCTATTTTCAGGGTCCTAATTGTACTGTCTCTTTGTGGCTGAGTTCCCTTTTTGTGACTGGAACAATAAATGGCATTAGAAATTAGCTATTCAAATACTACACATTTCAAGAGAGTTGTGGAATTTCAACCCATGTTCTGATAGTATCTTGTTTTATCTCTAATTATGACATACTTGTTCTTCTATCCAACTTCATGTGACTATCGTCTATTCTCCTATCTGCTTTTTATGGTTCTGGAATTTTCTTCTTGCTCTTTTCACTGTTAAGTTGTTTGTTTGTTTGTCCGTTTGTTTTGAGACAGGATCTCGCTTTGTTGCCTGAGGCTGGAGTGCCCACGCTGGAGTGCAGTGGTGCGATCATAGTTCACTGCAGCTTCCAACACCTGGGCTCAAGCAATCCTCCTGCCTCAGCCTCCCACACCTAGCTAAATTTTTTTCTTTTCTTTTTTCTTTTTCTTTCTCAAATGCCTATTAAGTGTGACATAATCTCTATTCTGCTTTGTCTCTAGAGTTTGTTTCTTTAAACAATTCTTTACTCTGTTTACAAAGGTATATATGTTACTTCTGAAATGATCTTTATTCTCATGTTATTTATAAAATAATTTGAATATTTCTTATTTTGAAAAGCTAATTAGATCATATCGTATATATGCATATAGAATTGACCCTTGACCAATATGTGCTTGAACTTCAGGGGTCTGCTTACTATGTGAATTTGTTTCAACTAAACCTGGGTCAAAAATACAGTATTGGTGGGTTGCAAAACTTAAGCATAGGAAAAACTGACTTTTCGTACATGCGGTTTCCACAGAGCCAAATGTAGAATTTAAGTATGTGCAGATTTTGGCCTGTGTGGGAGTCCTGGAATATATATCCCCTGTGTATACCAAAGCCAAAGGATGATTGAATAAATAGTATTACTATAGATCAGTGAGAAGATAAGAAAGAAATTTAATGCAAAATACCTATTTTTGCTATTTCTGTTTTGTTCATTTGCTTTATTTTTTTCCAAATTGATTTTGTAACTTTGCTTTATAATATATTCTGATACCTACTAAGTTTAGAAGTAGGCTATTTAAAAAATAATATCTACTGTTTTTTATGCACAAAATAATTTTAGAAAAATAGAATAATTGAACAAAGAGACCAACTTTAGTCTACCAAAACAATCTGGCACAAATTTGATTACGGATTTCCCAAATATATAATTTTATCATGATTTATTTCATTTGAATAAAAACACTTTTCAACTAACAGTTAAAAGATATATTGACATTGAAAATAAGTAATTAGTTCTATGTTTGTATGTCAATAATAAGTGATTAGCTTGGTGTTTGTATGTCAATAATGCCCCCTTAAAGTTTGAAAGTGAAAAAATTAGGTAAATTAAGATTATTAAAATATTAAGTAACATTGATTTTTAGCTTTGACCAAAATTATATAACTATTTTCCTCAAATTATAGTAAAAACATTCCTACTCTTTACCAGTAGTTAAACGTATTCACACTCCTAATTCATGGGCTAAAAAAAAACTTGATTTTGTTTAGTATTATTCTTATTTTTTTGAGACAGGGAATCACTTTGTCACCCAGGCTGCAGCGTACTGGTGCAATCATGGCTCACTGCAGCCTCGACCTCCTGGGCTCAAGCAGTCCTCCCACCTAAGCATCCCAAGTAGCAGGGATTACAGCCACCTTGCTCAGGTAATTTTTTTTTTTTTTTTTTTTTGAGATGGAGTCTTGCTCTGTCGCCCAGGCTGGAGTGCAGTGTCGCGATCTCGGCTCACTGCAAGCTCCGCCTCCCGGGTTCACGCCATTCTCCTGCCTCAGCCTCCCGAGTAGCTGGGACTATAGGCACCCACCACCAAGCCCGGCTATTTTTTTGTATTTGTAGTAAAGACGGCGTTTCACCGTGTTAGTGTTAGTCAGGATGGTCTGGATCTCCTGACCTCGTGATCTGGTGATCTGCCGGCCTTGGCCTCCCAAAGTGCTGGGATTACAGGCATGAGCCACCGCGCCCGGCCTGCTCAGGTAATTTTTAAAATTTTTTGTAGAGACAGGGTTTCACCACGTTGCCAAGGCTGGTCTTGAACTCCTGGGGTCTATTGATCCTCTTGACTTGGCATGTCAAAGTGCTGGAATTATAAGCATGACCCACTGCATCCAGACTAAAACTAATTTTAAATTGTAAAATAAAGCCAAATAAATTAAAGCTTCACCAATGTAGTGTTTTGTAAACAAAATTAACTGGCAATTAAATGACTTGTAAAAGTAAGATGAAGTATTCATTGTTTAAACTCAAATACTTAGATATGATGGCTTAGTCTACTCATTAATCTAGAATGAGAAAAATGAGATGGCTATTTTTTTTAGTTTTAAGATAAATCACATCTCAAAAAATGTTTCTGTGCCTTTGAATTTGTATGCATCCTATTTAATAAGCCCATGCCCTATTTCCTTCAAGAATTGCCAATTTAAGTCAAGCAAATGTGGCCGTTGTACATACATGCTGAGAGTTTGACTACTTGGGCCAAAATAACTGTTTGTTGTCACTTGAAGGTGGTTCAACTGAGCTTGAACATTCGATTGTTAGTCAATTCAGGCAAATAAAAGTTATGTCACAAGATATACCTAATTATTATTAGAACTCAGTGCAGTGAATCATTACCTTAAATACTTTTGCTATGGCATGAGTTGATAATGATGTAGGACAGCAAGCCCCCAAATTGGGTCTTAGCCTGGGAAGGTTCTTGGTTTTGTCCAGTAAAGAATTCAAGGGTGAGCCTGCGGTGTTAAACAGCAATTTTTGTTGAAGTGGCAGTATATAGCAGCCTCAGAGGCACCGCTCCTTGCTAAGCAGGGCTACCCATAGGCAGTGTGCCCACAGTAGCAGCTCAGAGGCAGTTCTGCACTCATATTTATACGCACTTTTAATTATATGGAAATTAAGAGGTAGTTAATGCTGAAATTGCCAGGAGGAGGATGGTAACTTCCGGTTGTTGGGTCATCGCTGTGGAAAGGGCCTGTAACTTCTGGGTGTTGCCATGGTAATGGCAAACTGTCATAGCACACTGGTCTGTGTGTCTTACAGGGAGGGGCTTCCACTCAGACCTGTTTTGGATAATCCTCAATTTCGTCCAGTGTCCAAGTCCCATCTCCTATCTCAGTAATACTCAATACAATAATGGTTAGAACAAAAGCAGACAGGAAAGTGTATCTGAAGTGAGAAGACCTAGACATTAATGAAAATTCTTCCACTAACTATGAAAAACATTGTTCTTCAATTGTGGGGAGCTTACATTTTGATGTGGGGAGATAGATAGAAAACCTAATGAACAAAAATAGTTATAGCATTGTGAACAGTTTTGTGAAGGAGGTAAAGTAGGGCCTAAGAGAAAATAGAGATGGGGATGGTAGTATGTAGAGACATTAGGTGGGCTTGGTCTTGGGGACTAGAATGAGTGGATCACTTTGAGGACAGAACATTTGAGTAGAGGCCTGAAAGATGAGACAAAACCAGTCATCAGAAATCTGTCGTAAAATTATTCTAAGAGGAGGAAATAACCCGTGTAAAGGATCTAAGAGAAAAAATAAGTTTGAAATGCTCAACAAAATATAAACAAATAAATCAGCGTGACTTTGCACAGTAAATACATGGGAGATTTAACATGATGAGATCCGAGAAAGTGGCAAGAGCCAGATAAGGGGTTCCCAAACCAAGAGAAGGAGTTAGCAATGCTGGATAAGTAAAAAGTGAAGTCATAGAAGAATTTTAATCACAGGAATGACACGACCAGATTTGCAAGAATCACTTGTCACTCTGTGCATAGACTGAAGTAACAGGAGAGTAGAGGACTGGAGGCTAGTTAGCAGGCAAGTTTCATGACCAAAGTGACAGATGATGATCTGAACTAAGATTTTGAAGATGGTAGTAGGAGCAAGGGAAAATAGAACAGGGGTGGTCATATCTTTTTCTTACAAGCAGAATCAAAAGATGCCATTTAACATTGATGGAAAAAGCACCAGAATTTTAAGTACTATTTGAAGAAAAAAGGTAATCAATATGATAATTCTTTATATATAGTAAACATATTCACAGAGTAAATATTGTGAGAAGTTGGTAGGAAGATTTTGTGGAAGAGATGTATTCTTGTTTTCTACATCTGGTTGTTAAAAGCAATGAACTATATTTGGAAATCAAGAATTAGGGGCACAAACGTATCACCTGGATATATAATAATAACCAGAAGAGAAAGCATTTACTTCTCACTAGGAAGTGAGCGGGCTAAACTTTTTTTGTGTTAATGGATTACTTTACTTATTTATTTTTTCCAATAACCTGAACATCATCAAGTGGATCTAAATTTTGAAAGTGAAAAACAAACATATCAGCTTGTAATTAATCAGTTTTCCTTTTGTGCGGAAGGGGCCGGGGATTGTGTTGTTATGATAGAGTATTAGCACCATCTAGTGGAGTAGAATATGTTTACTTAAATTATAAACATCAAAACAGTGCAATGTGGAATCACATATTATATGAGTTCACTAATACAAATTTGCAAAAAGTTCAAGGGAAAATTAGTGCCCATAAAAACTTTCACAAGCTTTTTTTTATTTTGTAAAATATAATTTTATATGGTGTTTTCTTTCTTATGAAATATTGCAAAATGTTTTCACATGGATTTATTACACCATGTTAATGGGCACTTCTAAAACTTTTTTCTTTGGACTGCTACAACAAAATATTATTAACTGCCTAGCTTATAAACAACAGGAATGTATTTCTGACACTTCTGAATGCTAGAAAGTCTAACAGCAAGATAGTACCAGTAGATTCAGTGTTTGGTGAGGGTCTGTTCTCTGGTTCATAGACAGTGCCTTTTGGCTGTGTCCTCCAATGATGAAAGAGGGACAAGGCAGCTCTGTGGTGCCTCTTCTATAAAGGCACGCATCCTAAATCATGGCAGCTCCACCTTCACGACCTAATCACTTCCCAGTGTCCCCACCTCCTAATACTATCACATTGGTAATTAGGTTTAAACATAAATTGGGGATTGTGGGGAGGTTGCATGTATTCAGAGCATAGCATATGCCTTCTTAACTTACTAAAGTCTAATAATAATTTATCACTCAGGATTCAATGCGGGAAGCTTAAGTAGAAGTAGAAGATTACCTATCTATCAGTCAATTAATTGATTGACATACCAATCTCCTATCTAGCTACTTAAAAAGAGGTTTTGTTTTGTTTGTTTTGTTTTGTTTTTTAAATAAATTGCCTCACGGAATTGTGAGCATGAGATAAGCAAGTCTGAAATCCACAGGGCAGGTAGTCAGAAAAGGAAGATTACAGACAGGATGGAACTCACAGGAAAGGAAGCTGCTTTCCACAGAATTCCCTCTCTTTTTCAGAGGAGCCTCAGCCCTGTGTTTCAGACCTTTCAAATGATTTGATCTGGCCTATCTAGATTACCTAGAATGATCAGCTTGTTTAAAGTCAACTGATTGGGAGTATATCTGGCAACATATTTTCTCACCAACATTTAGATTAGTTTGACTCAGTAACTGGGAATGCTGACTTAAGCAAGATGACTTATTAAGAAAACTGTCACAGCTCATTAATACCTTTCTGTTTTTCTGGACACTGTGAAGAACTTAAAAGACATTAATTTTATTAATCCTTCTCACAGTTTACCTGCTATTGTCATGTGTTTTATGTATATGGGTGTATACACATACATGTTTGTATTTAAAACCATGTAAGGTAATATTTTTATAATTTTATGGTCAGTATTCATTTATATTTACTTGAACATTTACCATTTTCTTTGTTTTTCATTTCTTCTTTCATCCTAAGACCTTATATTTAGGATCAGTTCCAGTTTTCTCAAATACATCTTTTTTCTCTCCTTAATGTGTATTTATAGTGGCAAATTCTCTCAAATTTTATTAATCAGCCCGGGCACGGTGGCTCACTCCTGCAATCCCAGCATTTTGGGAGGCTAAGGTGGGTGGATTGCTTGAGCCCAGGAGTTTGAGACCAGCCTGGGCAAAACGGCGAAACCTCGTCTCTACAAAAAATACAAAAATTAGCTGGGAGAGGTAGTTTGTGACTGTAGTCACAGCTACTTGGGGGGCTGAGGCAGGGGACCACTTGAGCCCAGGAGGTCAGGGTCGCAGTGAGCTAAAATCACACCACTGCACTCCAGCCTGGGCAATAGAGATATTGTCAAAAAAATAAAATAAAATAAATTTTATGAATCAAAACTTTATTCTCAAAAAATTATTTCTGTATATAGAATTCTATACAGATAGTTATTTCTTCCTGAAAATGGAAGTGATTAATACGTGCTGGTGTCTGCTATTGCTATTGAGAAGTCTTTGTAAATCTAACCATTACTGCTTTTAAATTAATATTTTTCTCTAACAAGGTTAAGATATTTTCTCTTTGGTTTTCTGCATATTCCTTATGATGCATATAGGTGTATTTTTTTACTGCTTGGAATTTTTTAATTCTTGGATTTATTAATTGGTATGTTCCATTCATTTTTTAAAATTCTCTTCCAACATCGCTCTGGCTTTTCTATCCTCATTGACTCTTAGCTCATCTTGTGTATTTTCCACACATGTGTGTCTCCATGTTGCATCCTGTATTATTTCTTTTGACCTGCCCTCCTGTCCACGAATTCTCTTTACAACTGTGTTATCTGCTATTAAGCTGTCCATTGATGATTAAAATGGGTTTTTTCACTTTTAGAAATTATATTTGGTTCTTTTTAAAATCTGCTACTACTTTGTTATAATTTCTTTCCTCAGATATCATTAGTCAAACTTTTCTCTTACATTTAAACAACAGAATTAGTATTGTTGATTATAGTCCGTATGTATTTATTCCAATATCAAATATCTATTTTGTTCCTTATGAAGTTTATAGTAACTAGGTGCTTTTTCTCCCCTATAATGTCTTTGACATTTATAATAATAATTTGGTGCTTAAGAAAAAAATCTTCCTCACATTAAAGTTACAACTTATCTTTTCTGGGTGGCTAGGAGAACTTTCAGTGTGAGACTACCTCAAGCCAAATTTGTGCTTTAAAATTCCTTGGTCCTCTAAGCAATTCAAAGCTGGGTTCCTGTAAGAAGAGTGTGGTTTACTTCCAGTTCTCCCTTATCCTGTGGGTGAATTCATTTAGGTTTCCAACTTTGAATTTTGTTGCTTTAGCCTAATAAGTCTATCAAAAAGCAAGCTTGTGTCTTCCCCAAATGGTGAATGCCCTCAGTGCAGAAAAAAATCGGCTGCCTGTTTTCCTTTCTGGGTTCTGATTATACCAAGATTCGTTATGGTAATTCTTTACTGTGTTGTCAGCTTTCTAAATGTCTCTATGAAAGTATTGATTTCAAAACATATGTTTTCCTGTTTTTTTCCCCTTTTGTGACAGGGTCTCACCCTGTCTCTCGGCTGGAGTGCGGTGACATGATCATAGCTCACTGCATCCTTAAACTCCTGGGCTCAAGAGACCCTCCTGTCCCAGCCTCTCACATAGCTGGGACAACAAGTCTGTGCCACCATGGGTAACTAATTTGTTTCTTTAATTTCTTGTAGAGATGGGATCTTGCTATATTGCCTAGGGTGGTCTCAAACTCCTGGGCTCAAGGGGATTCTCCCACCTCAGCCTCCCAAAATGTTGGGATTACAGGTGTGAGCCACCATGGCTGGCCACCTGGTTTTATTGTGAAGGTGTCCTAAGTGATAAGATTAATCTGAGATAATGAATCCCAAGGCACTCAAATTTTTTGTGAAATAGCCAGACAATAAATATTTTAGATTTCATGTGCCATAATGTCTCGCTACTCAGCTCTTCTATTGTAACATAAAAGGAGTCATAGACAATATATAACTATATGAGCATAGCTGTGTTCTACTAAAATTTTATTTACAAAACAAGCAGCGATTGGATTTGGCCCAGAGGTTAGTTTTCTGGCCCCTGACCTAATGTATCTCACTATAACAGAAAATATATACTGACTTTCCTTCTTACTATTATAAATTTTATGCACATAATTAAATATTACCCAAACCACAATTTTTAATTCAGATGGGTGTAGCATAATTTGACAATTTTCATAAATATTCTAATTATATCCATTATTAAAAGTGCTGGAATAAACACTCTGTACCTAAATATTTCACAAAATCTTTAATTATTATTTGTTACTTTTAAAAAACTGAAATTATTTGTCAACTTATGTATGAGTACTTTTAAGATTCTTTATTGCTAAGTTGCTTTTTAGTGAAGTAATAGTCATTTACACTTCAGTTTTATTTAATAATAATATTTATATTACCTAATTTTCCAGCAAAATTGAATATCATCTCCTTTACATTTTTGTCTTAAAATTGGTCAAAAAATAATTTTCTTTTAATTTTTATCTCTTTTAATTATTAGTAATGGTCGTTTTAATGCCTGTTCTTAAGTAAATGAACTATCTTACTGTAACGTTTTTCTTTAGATAGTGTTTAGTGCTTTTGTTACTGCAAGAAGTGTTTGTGTTAAGAATAACTTTTCAGTTAAATTTTCTCTACATTTTGTATATATGATTTTTTCACAAATATAATTTTTAGTTAAAAAAGTTTTAATGTGTATATGTTCTGTTTGCAAATTGCTTTATGCATTAAGCCTTCCTTTTTTGATATTTATTCATACTTTTTAATAAATATATTTATAAAAATAATTATAGATAGATGGCACTAAGATAATAGTAAGTTAAAATGACATATCATCATATATAGCAGATAATTAAAAAATCATAAAAGAATGAAACATATATGTATTTATTTTAAATTTGTTTAAACCTAACTCTTTAGTCTACCTGGCATTTGTGTGCATGTGTCTGTGCAAATAAAGGATTCAAATTTATCCCATTTCATTTCCAGTGGGTTTTATTTTTTATTTTTTATTATTATTATATTTTTTTGAGACAGAGCTTCGCTCTTGTTGCCCAGGCTGGAGTGCAATGGTGCGATCTTGGGTTACTGCAATCTCCGCCTCTCAGGTTCAAGAGATTCTCCTGCCTCAGGCCCCCACGTAGCTGGGATTACAGGCATGTGCCACAACAGTTGGCTAATTTTGTATTTTTAGTAGAGACGGCATTTCGACATATTTGTCGGGCTAGTCTCTAACTCCTGACCTCAGGCGATCCACCCATCTCAGCCTCCCAAAGTGCTGGGAATATAGGTGTGAGCCACTGCACCCGGCCCCAGTGGATTTTAATTGCAAGACTGCCAGAGTGAGTTTCAATTTGAGGTAGTCCAAGTTTACACAGTACAATAGACTTACCCATTGCCAAGGTTACTTGGCTTCAAGGAAAATACAGAATAAGGATGAAGGCAGTATGCACAAGAACAGCTTGATGGAGATTTCAGGCACTGAAACTCAGCTTCTAATATCTTAACCCCCCCGCCCCCCAGGATAATTTTGCTGATGAAGGATGAAAGTTGATGCCAGTATAGGTCACATCCATGCCAGGTAACAACAGAATTGGGTATCCTTAGTTTAAATACTTTAGTTGTCACCTTGAGCTTGGAGGGTGATTTATGTGATCATCACTATTATTTGCTGTTTTCTATTTTCTTTAGATTTCATTTAATGTTTTACTAGTTTCTTGAATTAGAAATTTGGATAATTGATTTCCAACAGTTTTTTTATATCTAATTCATTCGAGTTATATTTTTTCTCTCTAATCAGTGCTTCAACATCAGCCCACAAATTTTAACATATTTCCATTATTGTTTATTTCAAATCATATTCTAATTTATATTATGTTTTTCTTTAACTCATGAGTTATTTATAAGTGTTGCTTGCCAGGTGCGGTGGCTCATGCCTGTAATCTCAGCACTTTGGGAGGCCGAGATGGGCAGATCACTTTTGGGAGGCCGAGGTCAGGAGATTGAGACCACCCTGGCTAACATGGTGAAACACCATTTCTACTAAAAATACAAAAAACAAAAAACAAAAAATAGCCGGGCATGGTGGCGGGCGCCTGTAGTCCCAGCTACTCAGATGGCTGAGGCAGGAGAATGGCATGAACCCAGGAGTGGAGGTTGTGGTGAGCCGAGATTGGGCACTCCAGCATGGGGGACAGAGTGAGACTCCGTCTCAAAAAAAAAAAAAAAAAAAAAAAAAAAAAAAGGGTTGCTTAACTTCAAAAATTTTGTGAATTTTCCACTTATTTTCTGTTAGCAATGTCTAGTGGTCAGTGAGTATACTTAGAGTGACTTTAATTTTTTGAGATTGGTAGAGATTTGCTTGGAATTAATATGCATCTTGCAATTGTTGAAGACAGTGTTTTATTAATATAAAAAACAATTTGGTTAATAATGTTGCTTATATCTTGTATATCCTTATTTTTCTATTTCTTTTCTATTGGATATTGGAAACAGTGTGCTTAAATCTCAAACTATGATGGTGGATTGCTTACTTCTTTTATTTTTGTTATATTTTGAAGATATATTAATAGTTTTATGCAAAGAGGCATGCTGGTAAATGTAAAACAACCAACTATTTTTTAAAAGGAAAGGGAACAACCATGATTTGTAAAATTTGCTGAGTTTCATGGTGTAAATTCTCACAATATGGTCAATTTCAAGTTACCAACGTGTCATCAGGAGACATTGTATTAGCAAAAGATGTGTATAATTGGCTCCTATGAGTCAGTATGAGCCAGCTCCAGCAAACATTGTTCAGACACATTTGCAGTTATTACATCTTTCTGTTAAAGTAGCCTTTTTTTAATATGAAATGACTCTCTTTTTATCTAGTATCTAGTAGTACTTTCTAACTTAAATTATCATTTGCTTGATATTAATACATTAATATCATTCTTACTTTGGTTGATACTTTTCTAGCATATTGGTTTTTATCATTTACTCTCAATTTATATGTACAATTTTATTAAAAGTAATCATCGTATATTTGAGTTTTCTTTTATGCTTTTATCCAGCCAGACAATCTTTGTATGTTTAGTGTGGTGATGAATCCATTTACATTTAATGTAATTACTGATACAGTTCAGTTTAAGTCTAGCATATTGCTATTTATTTTTGCCTCATTTTTTCTTTCTTCTTTTCCTGCCTTCTCTTATTTTAATCAAATAGTCTTGACTATCTCATTACATCATGTATTCTAGTTATTTTATGTATCTCAATATTATTGGTTTAGTGGCTAACTTAGCAATTACAACAAAACATGCTTAAATTATTACAATTTATCCTAAATTAATATTTTTACCACATCAAGACTATGGGGAAAACATCACAACACTTTTATTTTCTTTACCTTTTCCTGACACTTTTGCTACTATTGTTTCATATTATACTCTTGAATTTATTAAAAACACTATTAAACATGGTCTATTGATTTAAACAGTCAAGGCTCTTTTTTATTTGAGTAAAATATACATAGCATAGGGTTTATCATGTTTCAATAGCTTTTTTATTTACTCTTCTATTTATTTTCTTCAGTTCTGCTTATTCCTTTTTGTACTTCTTTGCTTATATTTTAGATCAGTTTCCTTCAGCCCAGAGAACTTTTTTAGTATTTTTCTATAGTTGAGTCTGCTCTTGTTGAATTTTTTCTGCTTTTGTTTGCTTAAGAATGTGTTTCTATTCGCTTTCATTTCTGAAGTATATTTTCACCATTTATAGAGTTCTCTGCTGACTTTTAATTTTCAGCACTTTAGTAATGCTAAGACATATATATTCAGACTTCAGTGTTTACTTCCACAGACTTGGCTGTTATTTTTACTATTCTCCTGGAAAAAAAATGTTTCCTCTGTCTGTGATATGGTTTGGCTCTGTGTCCCCACCCAAATCTCATCTTAAATTATAATCTCCATAATCATCACATGTCAAGGGAGGAACTCAGTGGGAGGTGACTGGATCATGGGGGTTGTTTGCCCCATGCTGTTCTCATGATAGTGAGTGAGTTCTTATGTGATTTAATGGTTTAAGCATCTGGCATTTCCCCAACTTGCACTTCTCTCTCCTGCTACCATATGAAGAAGGTCCTCTCTTCTTCTTCACCTTCCACTATGATTGTAAGTTTCCTGAAGCCTCCCCAGCCATGTGAAAGTATGAATCAGTTTAATCTTCTTTTTTTATGAACTACCCAGTCTCAGGTAATTCTTTATAGCAGTGCAAAATGGACTAATACAGTAAATTGGTACCAAGGTAGTAGGGCACTATTATAAAGATACCTCAAAATGTGGAAGTGACTTTGGAACTGGGTAATGGGCAGAGGTTGGAAGAGTTTGGAGGTCTCAAAAGAAGACAGGAAGATGTGGGAAAGCTTGGAACTTCCTAGAGACTTGTTGAATGCTTTAGACCAAAATGCTGATAGTGATCTGGAATATGAAGTCCAGGCTGAGGTGGTCTCAGATGGGGACAAGAAACTTATTGGGAGATGGAGCAAAGATCACTCTAACTGTGTTTTAGCAAAGAGATTGGCAACATTTTGCCCCTTCCCTAGAGATCTGTGGAACTTTGAACTTTGAGAAAGTTGGTCTGAAATTGGAACTTATGTTTAAAAGGGAAGCAGAGCATAAAAGTTTGGAAAATTTGCAGCCTGATGATGCAATAGAAATGAAACCCGAATTTTCTTGGGAAAAATGCAAGCTCACTGCAGAAATCTGTGTAAGGAATGAGGAGCCAACTGTTAATCACCATGACAAGGGAAAAATGTCTCCAGGGAATGTTAGTGATCTTTAAGGCAGCCTCTCCCATCACAGGCCCAGTTGCCTAGGAAGGAAAAATGGTTTTGCAGGCCTGGGCCCCACTGCTGCATGCAGTCCCAGGAGTTGGTGGCTTGCATCCTAGCTGCTCCAGCTGCAGCCATGTCTAAAAGGGGCCAACATACAGCTTGGGCCATTGCTTCAGAGAATTAAAGCCCTAAGCCTTGGCAGCTTCCACATGGTGTTGGTCCTGTGGGTACACAGAATACAAAACCTCCACCTAGATTCAGAAAATGTATAGAAGTGCTTAGATGTCCAGGCAGAGGTGTGCTGCAAGGGAGGAACCCTCATGGAGAACCTCTACTAGGGCAATAAGCAAGGGAAATGTAGGATTGGAGCCCCCACACAGAGGTCCCAGTGGGGCACTACCTAATGGAGCTGTGAGAAGAGGGCCACAGATCCTCCAGACCCCAGAATGGTAGATTCACTGACAGGTTGCACCTTGTGCCTGGAAAAGCCACAGAGACTCAATGCCAGCAGTGAAAGTAGCCAGGGTAGGGGGCCATACTTTGCAAAACCACTGGGGCAGGTCTGCCCAAGGCTGTGGGAGCTCACCTCTTGCATCAGTGTGACCTGAATGTGAGACATGGAATCAAAGGGGACTGTTTTGGAACTTTGAGTTTTAATGACTTCCCTATTGGATTTCTGACTTTCATGGAGCCTTTGGTCCCTTTGTTTTAGCCAATTCATCCCATTTGGGATGGGAGCATTTACCCAATGCCTGTATTCCCATTGTATCTTGAAAATGACTAATTTGCTTTTGATTTTACAAGCTCATATGTGGAAGGGACTTGCCTTGTCTCAGATGAGACTTTGGACATGGACTTTAGGGTTAATGCTGTAGTGAGTTAAGACTTGGGGGGACTGTTGGGAAGGCATGATTGTGTTTTGAAATGTGAGGACATGAGATTTGGGAAAGGCAAGGGGCAGAATAATATGGTTAGGCTCTGTGTCCCCACCCAAATATCATCTTAAATTGTAATCACCATAATCCCTGTGTGTTAAGGGAAGGACCCAGTGGGACGTGCTTGGATCATGGGGCAGTTTCTCCTATGCCGTTCTCATGATAGTGAGTGAGTTCTCATGAGGTTTGATGGTTTTATAAGCATCTGGCATTTCCCCTGTTTGCACTTCTCTCTCCTGCCATCATGTGAAGAGGTTTTTCCTTCCCCTTCCACCATGATTGTAACTTTCCTGAGGCCTCCCCAACCATGTGGAATTGTGAGTCAATTATATCTCTTTTCTTTATAAATTACCCAGTCTTGAGTATTTCTTCATAGCTGTGCAAAAATGGACTAATACAATCTGCTTTTAAGATTTTGCCTTTATCTTTGGTTTTCAGCAGAGTATCAGTATAGGTTTTCTTGGTGTACAGCATTTTGGGGGTTTTTAGAAATTTTGATTTTGTGAGCTGATTTCTTTCATCAATTTTGGAAACCTTTGAGCTATTGTTTCTTCAAATATTGCCTATGTTCATTTTCTTCTCTATTGTTAGAATTCCAATTAAACATGTTTTATAACTTGACTCTACACCACACATTTTTTTATACTCTGTTTTGTTTGTTGTTTTTTATACACTTTTGTCTTTCTATATTTCCTTTTGGTTATTTTTACATTAAACTTCCTCTAAGTTTAATAAGTTTGTATTGTGCTGTGTCCATTTGATTCTTAAAACCATCTGACAAGTTGTTATTTCTGATTTTTTATGCAATTTTAAGATAGCACATGATTTATTATGAGTCAATTTTATTTTGAATATCTTTTTTAAATTTTCGTCTCTATATTTTCTATAGTTCCTTTAATGTTCCTAAAATGGCTGTTATAAAGACCTTAACACTAATTCTGACATCTGAATCTGAGTGTCTAGTTCTACTGAATATTTATTTTCTCTTTTTGTTCACAGTTGTTTTGCTTCTTTGTGTATCTTTTAATTTTTATTCAAAATCATATTTTTAAACAAAAACATGTAATGACAAAAGTTTATATAACTTACTCTCATCAACAAGATTGTTTGCTCTTTCTTGAGCCACTCAAAAATTTAACTCAGAGGGACCTGGGTAACACTTTTAGTTTGAGTCAGTCCCATTTCTGGTTTCTAGTCTCAAAGATTAAACCCTCTTGGGTTTTTAAAGTCAAGAATCTGGTTGGTTTCTTCTATCTCAAAAGACTAATACACACACACACACACACACACACACACACAGAGTATATACATATACACATATATATACATAAATATAAATATGTGTATATATATATACTATATATGTGTGTACATATATTAGACTTTTGAGATAGAAGAAGCCAACACATATATATTATGTATGTGAGCATATGATATATATATAATAAAAGCCATTTATATATATGTTTGCTTTTCTGCTGTTTTGACTCTGTTCTTATATATATATAATCTTAAATGCTCACATATAAATGAAACAGCAGAAAAGTGAACATATATATAAGAGCTTTTATTATATATAAATAATATATATATGTATACAGCTTTTCTGCTGTTTTGACATCTGCTCTTAAATATCATCCAGAGTGACTTTCAAATATGGCATTTTTGATGAGAATACTAGTTGTGTATTTGAGTCAGATCCATTTTCTTACTGAGACTTTTTTTCTATGAGACAACGGGAAAGTCAGTCTTCCCGTATGAAGCTACCTAGACTCTAGCAAAGCAACCTGATTTGGCAAAGTTTCAGAATTTTTCATGCTAGATATAGCCTCCTTATGTCTGGTTCTTTCTTACCTCATTACCATTCTTCCATTCAGACTAAATAGAGGCCTGATCTTCAATCCATATCCAGAGCTGACAAACATAACCAGGTAAAAAATGGCCAGAGACCCTATATTTACTTGAAACAGGTCCTTTCTACTTGTGTTTTGTTCATTTAATCCTCTTTGCTCCCACAACTTACCTTTGAACATACACATGCACACACAATTTGTTGTTGTTCCAATTTGGAGTAGAAACATTGTTCTTTTCCATCCTATTCTATCTTATTTGGAGTGCCTGTATAATTCTGTATTAACTTACCATGCTTCATTTTTGTAAATATAATTTTTCTACCTGTAATGCGTATTATACATCTCTTTGATTACTTAATAACTGGCTTCCCTAATAGAATGGAAATGCTTTGAGAACAGATAGTTTGTTTCTTCATTGTTTTTTCTTTATAACTTAGAATAGTGCTCAATAAATATTTCCCAAATTAATGGAAGAATAGTAGAATGCTCTCCAGCAATTAAGAGTAATATAACAAAATATATCTACTGCTTTGCAAAGTTTTTTAGGTGTTTTTCCACAGTGAACATTCTTATAAAATTATGTAGATACGAATTTTATAAGGTGAAATGTATAGTTACACTACATGCATGAAATGTATGTTTACTCCATAGATATGGGGTTAGGAGAGAGAGAGAGAGAGAGAGAGAAATTTAGATAGACCTGTGACTGTCTAGGCATTTTTAAAAGCAACAATTACCTAAATATACTGTACTTTTAAATAGATAACTTTATACACTTATTTTGTTTTTATCGTTTGTAGATTGCAATGAACTTCCTCCAAGAAGAAATACAGAAATTCTGACAGGTTCCTGGTCTGACCAAACATATCCAGAAGGCACTCAGGCTATCTATAAATGCCGCCCTGGATATAGATCTCTTGGAAATATAATAATGGTATGCAGGAAGGGAGAATGGGTTGCTCTTAATCCATTAAGGAAATGTCAGAGTAAGTACTTAATACATTTGTGAAATTTATGAAAACTTTTAGGTGTAAAAATACTTAAGATTTAATATTGTAGCAATTATGCCTGAATTATATCACTATTGCCAGTCAAATACAAAATAATACATCATCTTTTTTTTTTGTTTTGAGATGGAGTCTGGCTCTGTCACCTAGGCTGCAGTGCAGTGGCGCAATTTTGAGATGGAGTCTCCCTCTATCGCCTGGCTGGAGTGCAGTGGCGCTATCTCGGCTCACTGCAACCTCTGCCTCCCTGGTTCAAGCAATTCTCCTGCCTCAACCTCTCGAGTAGCTGGGACTATAGGCACATGCCACCACGCCCGGCTAATTTTTGTATTTTTAGTAGAGATGGGGTTTCACCAATGCTGGACAGGCTGGTCTCGAACTCCTGGCCTCGTGATCCACCCACCTCGGCCTCCCAAGGTGCTGGGATTACAGGCGTGAGCCACCGTGCCCAGCCAATACATCATCATTTTCAAAAAGGGGTGGTCATCCTCCAAAATTAAAAAAGCAAGCATATAGTTTAAGTTCAGTTATGAAATAATGGCTTTGCTATGTTTAATTTTCCTTATATTCAATCTGTCTTCTTATATAATATCAAATATACTTGTTCCCCCACTCCTACATAAAATATATTCCTTGCTATTACATACTAATTCATAACTTTTTTTTCGTTTTAGAAAAGCCCTGTGGACATCCTGGAGATACTCCCTTTGGTACTTTTACCCTCACAGGAGGAAATGTGTTTGAATATGGTGTAAAAGCTGTGTATACATGTAATGAGGGGTATGTAGTCCATACGAAAAGAGGTTTATAATTAAGGTAGTAAATAGGAACTGTACTACTTTATATATTTTTAAGGTTATTATATTTTTCTATGAGCATTTAAAAAAGTAATACACAAGTACCTGAAAGTTTAACTATGATGGAAATAATTAAATCTGGATACCATATTATCTGCTTAACATTGAAAAATTTAAATGAAGTATAACTTCTCTGATAGAGTATAATTATGGGAGAGTGGGAAAACAGTATGCACATATATAAGTATTCACCCAACAAGTCTTCACGACATTCTATTTTATGCAGAGTATCATGGGAGTTCAATGTGTCAGGAACAATAGGAATTGTAACCAATTTATATTGTATGGTAACTGTTTTGACAGGTTTTATAAAATTTAAGGAAAGCAAGACTTTCACCTGCTTATAAGTTTTACTTACAACTAAGGTTACTTAATGTCCCAGGTCTGCAAATTATTCTTACCACATAGACTAAAAATACTACTCTTTCAGAATCATTGACTCTGTTCCTTCTAACCAACTACTGGGTTTTCATTGCCAAAATCATCACTGTATATCCTCAGTGTTATTTTATCCCCCTTATTCTCTGCTAGATCAAAAATTATTTTGAAGAAAAATTTATGTATGGGAAAACCAGGATTAGATCACTATAATCGTATACTTCATAAATATAAATGTAACCAAATATTACAAAATGGAATAACGTTATTATTTCCTCATTTTTTCCTTAATTTGAAGCAATAAAATATAATAGTTTAAAGCTTAGTCACTGGAGTAAGCCTGCGTTTCAAAACTCTACCACTTAACATTTACGGGTATTTAAAAATATATCTCTTCGCTACCATTTCCTCTCCTACAAAACAGACACATTTTATGTGCATCATGGATTGGCAGGAAAAATAAATAAGACACACATCTGCAGCCCTTAGAAGAGACCTTGAGATATTGTAGATACCAAATAAGTATAATTTGTTATGAATTTATTCTCTCCTTAGTCACTACCTGAGGGAGGTTTTTCAAATACATTTTTAGCCCTTCAATCATTACTGCTGATCTTATCACACATATAACCAAATAGGTTATAATATCCTGGGGCTGAATTTTTTAATTTGCTACCTTCCTCACCTCTGAAATATTTCTTTTATCACAGGCTTGTGTCCTCTCTTTAAGTTCAGCACTTGACTTCGCTAAGGAGATAAAAATGTATAGATCTGAAGCCTCTAGCAATGATTGCACATTTTGCACATGTCCCAGGGAACTCATATTCAAGTAGAGCATTTTTAGATTCAAAGGGCAGGCTTGATGGGTTACTAAAATTACTTAAGTTCAACATTAGATGGCTTGGATGAGCAGATTTGACTCACTGGGTATTCTCAGGAAAAAATCTCTACGATAGAGATGGAGAGATGGAGGCAAGTGCTGAAAGTAAATCACACACTAACAACTTTTGGCTGGCACTATCTTTATTATGTAGAAACCCTAAGGTGTTCAGAAAATATCAGAATCATGGAGGACAGAAATATGGTCTAAGACTGGAGGAGAGGGAAACATAAGGTTAGTTGTTGGTTACTATGGTATTTTTAGCTTTTGTTTTGGTGATAGTTCATGGAGCTTACTATATTATTGAATTTAGCTAATTAGATAATTCAATGAAAAATAAGAATACTTTGTATGAAACAATAATGAGTTTGTCATGAACCAAGGATTATGATTATTTTCAGTCCATGCACCAAGAAGGAGAGAAAGATAAAGGGAGAGAGAGGTTAAGAGATTTTTCATCTATGAAAATTAGAGGAAGAAGATTAATGTTCTAGAGAACGTTAAGAAATCTAAGACAGAGAGTGAAGGAGGAGGAGAAGGAGGAACGAAAAACAAACAAGAAACAAGAAAATGCATATGCTGTTCATTTTCCTTAATATGGAGTTTCTGGACACTCAGAATGGCATCGAGTTTAAAACTGCATATAAACACACATTATCTCAACGTTCTGTTATTTTTGGGTTTTCAGGTATCAATTGCTAGGTGAGATTAATTACCGTGAATGTGACACAGATGGATGGACCAATGATATTCCTATATGTGAAGGTAGACATAAAATGTATTTACAAGTATATTGAAATAAATATCTAAGATTTTAAAAAATGTCTTACATTAAAATATCTTAAAGTCTCTATTAAATATTTTTTATTTAATGTTTTTTGTTTCTCATACAATGTAGAGTGGGAATCTAGTCTTTTTATTACTACATTCTTGGTGTTTCAAAAGCCAAAAACGAATGCAGCCTGATCTGATCTAATAATTGAAGTATTAGACATTAAGGAATCTAAAACTGATTTTTATTTCCTTTTGGATTCTAATGACTAGAAACGCATATAAGCATCAATAGCTAAATAAAGACCAGAATTTTGCCTTTATTAATGAAGAAGAACTCACCCAGTAACCACCCAAATGCAGGGATCTATGGTAACAGCTGAAGTGGAGAACGTGATTGAGACCTCCCACTAAGGGAGGTTGCCTGCGGACTTACCTTTACTGAAAAGAGGAATAAACTAAGGGCGAGCTCTGTTATTTCTTACTGGTCTGTGAAGCAAACAGTGAAAATGAGAAAATGTAGCTTCTGTTTTCATGTTTTGAGCTAATAATCCAAATCTCTAGTCATTATGGAAATAAAAGAAATCAACCAGAGTAGTATTTCCTAATTCCACAGTGAGTGGCAAGTGGAGAGAGATACAGAAGAAATGTGATAATCATTCAAAAACTGTCAACTACAGAAAAGAATGGAAGGTTTTTTCATCTATGAAAATTGGAGGAAGAAGATTAATGGTCTAGGGAACATCTACATTGAAATCACCTGGGATGCTTGTTAAAAACTAAAATCTTTGGTTACTAAAAAATGACCTACTGAATCAGTATCTTTGGGGTGAGCACGCAGGAAGATAGCCCTAAAATTTTTATTTTAACAAGCATCCTGAGTCATTCTATAGTACAATAAAGTTTGACCACAACTTTAGATAAATTGGAAAATATTAAGTAGAATCAAAAGAACTACTCAAATTATTTTAAACACTGAGGTCGAAGAGGATGGAAAATTAACGATGATTTCTCTATTGAAGTTAATGTCGTAAAGTTTGCTTTTACATCTTTTAGGAACACGGTGTTATATTATTCTAGGGCATAAGTGAAAATGTATTTAATTATCTCAAGCTTTATATTTCTTAATTATTTAAAAATACTTGTTTGTTACTACAAAAATACAAGCTAGCATTGAAAGTAGTAATTTTCATTGTCCACTCCCATAGAAAAGAATCAGGAATAAACATTCCATTTGCTTGTTTCTTAGAGGAAAGTATCTCTAGCAAACAGGTATATCAAATGCTTCTAAAAATAATTTAAGTAATTTCCTCCAATCTTATCCTGAGGATGATTTTATACATACACATATTTTTCACAATAAACTTTAAAAATTCTATTAGAAAACATTGCATGTATTTTCTTCAGTTGTGAAGTGTTTACCAGTGACAGCACCAGAGAATGGAAAAATTGTCAGTAGTGCAATGGAACCAGATCGGGAATACCGTTTTGGACAAGCAGTACGGTTTGTATGTAACTCAGGCTACAAGATTGAAGGAGATGAAGAAATGCATTGTTCAGACGATGGTTTTTGGAGTAAAGAGAAACCAAAGTGTGTGGGTAAGATACACTTACTGTTTTAGTATCTTTAGCTCTTTAAATGTAAATATACATTTAAAACATCGTTCATTCTAAGGAATATCAGCAATATTAACAATAGCTAATGTTTATTGAGCACTTACTATCTGCCTGTAATTGAGCTAAGTTCTTTGCATGCATCATTTCGTTTTAACTTTCAAAAAACTCCATGATTTATTTACTCTTATCACTTTTATTTTATAATGGAAGAGACTGATGCAAAGAAGTTAAATCACATGCCCTGGATTATCATGGCATAAAGAGTCAAGTTAGGATTTAAATGTAGGTTATCTGACACCAGAGTCCATGTTTTAACCATAACTCCATTGTAGTTGCCTCTTAGGCTGAAAGAGAATGCTAAGTATTTCTGCTGCAAGCTGTAAGACCTCTGGAATAGACATTTGTTTTTATTTTGAAAGCCAAAGATTCATCATGTATTTCCAGAGATACATTAGAATGACATTCGTTTTTGAATAACACTTTTAGGAAGCAGACCTATTTTATATTTGTACTGCAAGTTTACTATAAATGTTGCTGAATTGAACAGAATCCACTAAATAAACTGTTGCCTCTTAAAAAAAGTTTTATAGTAAACTGTAAGCCAGGATTTTTTTAGTCATAATACTGCCAACATGTGCATCATGACCAATCAAAGATTTTGGCTTCTGTGATAAACATCGTGGTTGTTTAGTAGTACCATAGTTCAAGTTCATTTTACCAATAATTGTTTGGCAGAAGTTTCTGGCATATTTATATTTTAATATTATCTAAAATATCTAAATTATTTTTACTATTAAAGTCTGTTCTATCTTAGATACAGATAAAAGAATTTCTCTTCTTAAGAACACTTTGTAACAACAATAGTTCTTTATGTTAAATCTAATATTTTTATTCAGCATAGCAAATATTATGTACTTTAGAAGTACATGGATGGAATTTACATCCTTACAACTAGATTCCTGTGGTTAGTGAAACCTTCCTGGAATGGCTGATGCCTACGATTAAGTCTTAAAGAAAAAAAACGAGATTTTGTAGATGAAAATGAGAGCAAAAGCATACCAGAGTTCAGGGAAAGGGAAGTGGAAGGGCAGTGAGGCTTTAAGGAGCATGAAGCACCACTGATTCTTGTCCATTGTTCCTGGGCACCTTAGTCTAGGATGCAAGTAGGGAATGAGTCAATGATAAATAGAAGGTGGGCCAATACATAGTGCTGAGGTGCTGCATGCACCATGCTGAAGAATGCGTCTTTTATTCAGATTGATTTGGGAATCAATGAAGGATTTCAAGTGGAGTTACGATGTGTCTACCTGAGAGGTCATTAAGCTATACACAAGGAAAATGGATTAGAAAGTGGGAGAACAGAGTTTGGGAAACTACTTATGATTGGCACAATCCCAGGTAAAAATGTTTGAGAGAAGTGGGTATAAAAGGTATAAAAGATGATGGCCATTTTTTTTTTTTTTTCTGAGGAAATCGTGGCTAAATAGTGATGACACAAAAACAGGTCAGTTACTTTTCAGAGGTGTAATGACAATGAGTTAAATCAATGTCTTTGACAAAAAGTCCTGTTGATAATTCCTGTCTTATCAATAACTAGAAGATGTGTTATTTTTTGCAGGTCATTCAGTGAAAACATCACAATAAAACTATATTTATGATCAATTTTATTTATACAGTTGATGAATGTTACTGGTCACTATTTATTTCAAGAAGGCTAATTTATCCTGAAACTAAATAAAATCAGAAACATAATTTTAATCAGAATTTTAACTTTCTTCAGATAAATCATTTATTAAGCGGTCAAGTCAAAACAGAACTTTTGTTTGGTTGACTGATTTACCTGATGGAAACAACATTTCTGTTTTCATATAATTATGTCCTGGTCACAGTCCTTTAATTTGCAATAAACATTTTGGAATTTAATCCCTTTTATTTAGAAATTTCATGCAAATCCCCAGATGTTATAAATGGATCTCCTATATCTCAGAAGATTATTTATAAGGAGAATGAACGATTTCAATATAAATGTAATATGGGTTATGAATACAGTGAAAGAGGAGATGCTGTATGCACGGAATCTGGATGGCGTCCGTTGCCTTCATGTGAAGGTAATGTTACCTTTATTTTCTGGATCTTTATAAATTTATCACATATTTTAATTAATTCTTTTAATAAAGCCACTTATTTTAATCAAAAGTAGAGTGCTAATTTATGTAAATAAACTATTGTAAAAAACATATAGAATTTTCTGTGTTCAAGGTTCATTTTGAGTACACTTCGTACGATACACACACTCTGAAAACAGACATAAACAGGGCCAGAAAAGTTCAGTAGCTTATTAAGTCATTGCTCTATCATCAAAAACCATGTCTGGATCAGAGTGAGGACTATAATAGACTTCCTAATTCTCAGTAACATACAATTCTCAAACAAGTAGATTGCTCCACTAATGCCCAGAATTTATTTAAATTATATGAATATTTTAAAATACTTTAAAAGTAACTTGTATTAATACCAGGTGAGGAAACTCTCAACTGACAATGGAATTAAGTTGAAGGAAGTGAATATTTTTGTTAACAACAGGCCCAGTATGACTCAACGGTGATGATGGTGCTGGAAAATTACCAAAAAAAAAAAAAAAAAAAAAACTCTCAACTTTCATTATGGAGGGATGTTACACAGAGCCAAAGAATTCGTCTCAACTGTGCTCTTTGCCCACCAAAAAATATATCTGGAATAGAGTGTTCTACTTAACCTACTTCATTTTAAAAGGGAAAGTTTCAAACTATCATGACCAAGAAGAGAGAATATAGACAGTTGCGGACTTTTAAGAAATTATGCCATAAGCTGTATAGTAAGAAGCTACAGCTATAGTGTGGTGATAACTGTTTTGAGATATTTTCAAGCATTTATAGAATAAGTGGGTTTGCTTTTGATGAGGACTGCTGCAATTAGTGAAACAAGGAACAGTGTTACCACATATGGTCCAGAAATCTAAAAGGGTGATACTGCCATACTGTGAGAGAAAGAAGAGTTGAACTCTTAAGAGCCCTCTGAACTTTAAATCCCATGATTCATAAATACATGTTTAAACTGTGCTTTAGTAATCCTCTTTTACAAAAGAATAGTTAATTTTGGGTTAATTTTATACACTAAAAAAATTTTGGTTTGAGCCCACAAGTGTCTCCTTGGAAAACATATTTTTCTTCACAATTGCGTGATCTCTACTTTTAGGCACTCTTAAGAGAATATTTTAGAAAGAAATTAATGAACACGAGACAGTAATAACCCACATCAGATCCATGTTTGGCTAATGGTGTGTGGGGTCCAACTATTTGTCTTCATGGCATTCGTAGTTCCTAAGCAAAGGAAGTGCATGCACAAGTCCTTTGGCATTAACTTCTACCTGAAGTATATTATTTCCAGAGCCCCTCTCAAATCTATAGTGAATTTATCCATGCAGTAATCAAAATGTAACTTATAAACCACTTATTTTACATCAGGACCTTGCTGTGTATTGAAGATAAACATTCCAATAAACCATCATTCCAGCTTTCAATGAATTCAAAATAAGACTCTGGGAATTTAGTTTTATTTGAATATGTGACTCTGTAGCATTACTACCTCATTGTAGTCATCTGATTTTTTCGTCTCTTTTACTTCTTCACTTTGATACCTACTTAAAACTCTTCCTTACCACATATTTGTTTTCACAATGAGAGATCCGTTTTTCCCAAATGTATTACTGCATTTCTATTCTTGCTTCTCTTGAACACTAATTGATTCACACACACACACACACACACACACACACACACCCCTCAAAGACTCTACATTTATAAAACATTTTTCTTTTATAATTTTTTTTCCATTTCTCAGTCACCAGTACAAGTAAAACCTGAATATTCAATACTATGCTTGCAGGTCCTGCTTTCTTTAGGAAAAGAGATACCAAGAGAAGGCACTGGGATTGGGTACTCCTTTTCAGAAGACAGTTCACTAATAATCGATATAAATAAAGGAGGATGCATCCCAAATTAGTTAAGCATACACTCTCTCACCACGTTTTATTTTATTGAAATGTACTTTATGCTGATTAGATATAGAGAAGTCTTTCTTAATAAAAGAATTCCACTCTTTGTATGCCAACTAATATAGCATAAATACGACTATTTTCTTGGTAGAAAGCAAGGATCTATTTGCTGAAATAAGATGAATTCAAAATCTATACACATCATTTTCTCTGAAATCAGGTAACTTCAAACTCTCTTTGTTGCTTCTAAATCTATAAGAAGTTTGGAATTAAATAATAAGATAATATTAAAGTGAAATAATCTACTTAAATTTTAAATACTTTAATTTTCTTCAATCTGGTCTATGGCACATACATGTCAGAGGACTGACTTGAAGGTGAATTGTCAAAACTTTGGTCTCTGTGTCCAATAGGGACAATCTGTAACAGAAAGTTATTTATAGAAACAATCAAAGGTACGAAGAACTGCTAAAGGAAAGCTGTCTTTGATCCGAATCTATCTCTTCCCTGTACAGATTGGATTTTCTATTGGTTCAAAGCATAGAGTGCTAACCTTGAATTAGTATTCTAACTTCAAATGACTAATGGTTGTTTCCAATAGTAGGAAAATATGGATAGTCTCAAGTATTATTTTGGATAAAGGTACAGGTTCGGGCGATGTTTTAATAACATGATGTATTTTTAAAAAGATTATGAGTGTAGGAAATTAAGGTTTATCACAGGATTTATGTCTACTGCTTGAGCATAATCACCAGAAGTCTTTCTATTCTTAATTAACAAAATTGCTCCATATTATTTTATTGATTTCTTAGTTAAACTCTTGTTTTTGCATCTCATAGCTTTTGACTTCAAAAATTGGTATTAAATTGAGCTATATCATAAGGAAAAATAATTGAAGATACATAAACTGAACTTTAATGGGTATATGAAAATATGATAGAGAAGAATGAACTGACAGAGAAAAAAAGAAAAAAGGAATACATTTAGGACTCATTTGAAGTTAGTGTCAACATCAAACACTGAAGACATATTTTTACATAAAATAGTAAAATTTTAAAATAGTAAAGCTTTAAAACTTGTATATTAAGTCACATACATATTGTTTCTCATATAATTATTGCTAATCTAAATATATTATCCTGTTAGCTATAGAGATATATTAAAACTTATTCTGTCAGAATGAAGTATAAACTTAGGAGCTGAATGGACACAGTGGAAGTATGGTATTGAGAAGAGGAAATATATAATGAATAATTAAAACTTTATAAAATTTTATGTTTGACTAAATATACAACTTATGAGAAAGGAATGGTGGTAGTATAGAGAAGAAGTAGAAAAATGGCAGGAGATGAGATGTGACAAGTAGGCAGGGCCTAAAAATTAAAAAATTAAGTAAAGTACAAGAGGAGAAGCAAAAAATATAAAGTAAAGGAAAATAATAAAATATAAAAGAAAAGCATCACTTAGACAAAGACAAGGAGAAGCAGGAGAACATAAATATATAAGGTAATGGAGAACATCAAAAAGTATGTAATCAACAGAGTCAAATATTACAGAGTTTTATCTGTTCAGTTCAATAAATAATTAAGAAGTCCAGAATATGTACCAGTGACTGGAATATGTGAAATGCAAAGCATTTCTGAATTTGGACATTGGGCTCATTGGTAGCTTTTATCAGAGCAATGGCAACAAAATAGAGGTCAGAAACTAGGTAGTAGTGAGTTAAAGAATAAATGTGAGACGGGAAAGTGGAGACAGCAATTATAAAATGGTATTTTAAGGATTTTGGTTTTGAAGGGGAGGAGAAATGTAGTACATTAGCTAAATTTGAACAAAGGGTTGAGAGAAGGGACTGAAAACTGGAAAAGCTTCCATATCAATTTAAGAGTGTGGTTGAGGCCGGGCGCGGTGGCTCACGCCTGTAATCCCAGCACTTTGGGAGGCCGAGGTGGGCGGATCACGAGGTCAGGAGATCGAGACCACGGTGAAACCCCATCTCTACTAAAAATACAAAAAATTAGCCGGGCGCAGTGGCGGGCGCCTGTAGTCCCAGCTACTCGGGAGGCTGAGGCAGGAGAATGGCGTGAACCCGGGAGGCGAAGCTTGCAGAGAGCCGAGATTGCACCACTGCACTCCAGCCTGGGCGACAGAGCGAGACTCCGTCTCAAAAAAAAAAAAAAAAAAGAGTGTGGTTGATAAGTTAAGAAAGAGGGAAGGAATAAACAATGGTTTAAAATACAGGGGAAAATGAAAGAATTAAAGCTAACCTGAATATGAAAGCAACACTTTACCATTGAAGACTAAACTAAAGACTTAAATCAGTATAGATACAGATAATGTTGAGGAGTGCTGGAAAGAAGTATAGGAAACTCACTACTGCTGGTCTCAATTGTTTTGTGTGAATGGAGACTTATTATCTGTTGATGAAGAGGCAATTGTTTCAGGTGGCTTGAGAAAAGAGAGGAGACTATGGATCATTTACCATGGGAAATCAAATAGTAAATAAATTGGGGGTATATAAATGGATTTCAAGCAATGCTGAATGTTTGCCACAGCTTTTTAGTCCAAAATAAAATATGACTCCAATATAAGTGATCATATAGTTTTTCTACAATACTTAAAATGCATAGTATTTTATCTTAAAAGGAATTTTGCAAATGGATCCAATATTGAGATATAGCAGAGTTAATGGAAAGGAGTGAGAAGGTGCCTTGTAGATTAAGATACACTGGGCCAAAGGATGGCAAACTATAGGCTGCAGGTAAAATACAACTTGCCCCCTTTGTGTAAACAAAGTTTTATTGAAACACAGCCATGTTCATTTGTTTATGTATTGTTTTTCATTACTTTTGTACTATAATGGCAGAGGTGAGTTGTTGCAGCAGAGACCTTTTATCTGGCCCTTTACGGAAAAGGTTTTCCAAACCCTCTGCTATTTTATCCTATTATAGTAAGAAAAATGTAATGCAGTATCTCAATGTTTAAGATATTAAGACTGAAGTTTATTTTCATTCATGTTCACTGTCAATGTAGATCAGAAGGGCCTTTACTCATTGTATTAATTGTAAGAATCAAGTGACAGAAACATCATTTTTTTCATGTCCTTCTTTAATCGCGGTATCTTTGGGAAAGAGAACATAAAAATTCACACAATGGCTTTTAAAACTTCTCTCTAAAGTGAAAGATATTACTTCCACTTTTATTATAGTCTCCTATGCAATCACATGGCCACAGTTACTTCAAAGAGGAAGGGTTGTGCAGTCCTATCAATTGTCCAGAAGAAAGAAACACTGAATATTTGTAAAGAAACCTTATGAGAACCACAGAAACCAAAGAATAGAAGGAAAGTGAAAGTAAGAACTGAAGTTATATGCGATGAGAACATTGCCAGTTATGGAAAATCATGAAGTATGGGATGACTTTGGAGAAGAAGGGATTAAGAGCCCAGGAGGTACAAATATGTCAGATGAGAATATAGTGAAGGGAAAAATAAGTGATATACCAGAAAGGATACTATGATATGTTCATTTTAATGCCATTTTATATTATGCTAAGGACAAATAAATAACACCTACTTTTAAATGTTTATATAAATGATTAATTTTAATGGATACTTATTTCTGCATTATCCACATATCCTTTTTCTTTTCAGAAAAAACATGTGATAATCCTTATATTCCAAATGGTGACTACTCACCTTTAAGGATTAAACACAGAACTGGAAATGAAATCACGTACCAGTGTAGAAATGGTTTTTATCCTGCAACCCGGGGAAATACAGCAAAATGCACAAGTACTGGCTGGATACCTGCTCCAAGATGTACCTGTAAGTTCCATTCATATCTTGACCCATTTCTTAATTCTGAAATTTCTTTTAAACACATAAAAAATAGGGACTCAATAAAACCAAATATTTGTCTTATTGTATATACAAAGTAAGGCTGTTGGAAGCATTCTTTAGTTTTCGAAGTTGCCAAAACTCATATTTTTTGCTACTCAAAATTAAATGTGTATGTGTGTTTATGAATGTATGTTTCCCTAATTAATAAATTCTTCCAATATCTGAATTAAAACACTAGATAAAAATAATGTCATCTAACACATACTATATTAGTTATTTATTGCATTGTAACAAAATACCCCAAAAACATATTTACTTAAAACAACTAACCTTTATTATCTTACAGTTTCTATTGGTCAGTAATCTCAAAATGGCTTATATAAGTAGTTGTGAATCAGACTGTCTTCTTGTGTTGCAATCAGGATCATGGCCCAGGCTACAGTGATCAGAAGGCTTGGCTGGGCAGGAGGATCTGCTTCTAACATTGCTGACACACATGGCTGTTGTCAGGAGGCCTCAGGTCCTTACCACATAGGCCTTTCCATGAGTTGATAAATGGCAGCTTTCTCCCGCACTACTAATCTGAGAATAGAGGAAGCCACAATACCATGTATTAGTGCATTCTCACACTACTAGAAAGAACTACCTGAGACTGGATAATTTATGAAGAAAAGAGGTTAAATTGACTCACAGTTCCACAGCCTGTACAGGAAGCATGGCTGGGAGGCCTTAGGAAACTTATAATCATGGTGGATGGTGAAGGGGAGGCAAGCACATCTTACCATGGCAGAGCAGGAGAGACAGAGAGCAAAGGGGAAAGTGCTACACATTTTAAACAACCAGGTCTTATGAGAACTCACTCACTATCATGAAAACAGCAAGGGGGACATGCACCTGTATGATCCAATCACCTCCCTCAACATTGGGAATTACAATTCAACATGAGATGTGTGTGGGGACACAGAGCCAAACCATATCAATTATCTACTCACACACTGTTAACTTCAGCCATATCTATTCTTTCGAAGTGAGACACTAAGTCCAGCATATATCCAAGGGGAGAGAAATTAGGCACTACTATTTGGAGGGAGGAGTGTTGAAGGACTCCAAGTCTTAGTCATTTCCTAGTGTTGGAGGTAATTTCCTAAAATCATCACATGTAGCAAAATACCACTCAAGTCAACAGAGTATTTTATTTCTGGGATGCTCCTTTACCCCTTTTTAATGTTTTTTCTATCTCTACAATCAAATTTCTTTTCTTTCTATCTAGAAGTACATAGACAAGAAGTATTACACTTAAACTATATATTCCATGAAAGAAAAATATGATACAAATGATTGATTAATGACTTCAACTTTAATTTCTGGCATAATTCCAATCCCTAAGAGAGGAAGCTATTATCAGTGTGAAACAGATTTCAGTGTGCATAGGAATTATGAGGAAAATATTTAATGATTTTATGGTTGGCTTATGACAATGTAGTTCAGCCCAAATGTATCTAAACCAACTGAGACCCAACTATATTTGGATTTCAATTATTAATGTTTGACAATGAACCATCTGGAGTTCTCACGGACAAGATAGAGGAGTTGATGAGTTATATGGTTTATCAGTTTTTAATTTCATTAAATAACCATATCTAATTATCAGATGCATGACTTTATTCTCAGGCCTGCTTCATTACTCACTTGTGTCATTGAACAGTTTAATGATTTAGGGGAAGTGCAGTACAAATTCACAATTGGAATGATACAGAGGATGATAATAAGGAATCTGCATTAGGGCAGTTCAGCATTCAAAGAGAATCTTATGTGCTAAGCTGAATCTAATAAGGTGAAATTTAACAATGTCGACTCTAAGATCCTGGACTTGGGTCAAATAAATTACAGTATGAATATATTAGCAGCAGTTATAAAAATTAGTGAATATTTTTATCAATTTTAAGATCTGTTTGAGCCAACTTTATGATGGAAACACCATAAATGCTGTGAAACCAAAAACTACATTTGTAGAAGTGTAACAAGTAGAATGAAGCTATTTGAAGTCCTTCTATTCTCAGCGCTGATGAGACCCTCTGTGGGTACTAATATTTGCTTCAAGGAATCAATTTGTAAAAGGGATAAAAACAGATGTAAATGTGACCAAATTAGAGAATAGCTAAATAGCTCGAGCCTGTGGTAATGATATATGTTTTTAATTATGCCTCCTTTTTATTCCTTTTGGAAAGAAATCTCGGTGGACAATTTTATTTTATGACCTTCTGGGAAATACCATAATAAGATGGATACTCATACTTGCTTTGAAATCAACCACAAGCTTTCAAATCTCTACTCTACCATTTAATGTGAAATTCAATTGAGATCTTTAAGGCACAGCTCCCACAAATCCAAGACTCAAGCTTTCCCAATGCAGAATTATTGTTAAATAATACATGTCTCAACAAATCATGATGAAATTTGTAAAATCCAATGGTAAATAGAAAATATTCCAAATCTTTAAAAAGAGGTGAGGAAAAATGTAGAATGTTACTTAAAAGAAATAAGACTAAGTAAATGTTTTAATTTCAACACTGGGAGCTTCAGATAAATAGGGAAAAAAATCTATCAATTATAAGATATATGGATTGTAGGCCAAGAAACTATACTGAAAGAAGTATCATTCACTAGTCTTTATTAGAGAAAGACATTTAAGATATACAATTATTCAGTTTATAATCCACATAATAAATGTAGAAACTACATGAAAATTTCTCTAATCAAATACAAAAGAAATCACAGAATTTAAGAAAGATGGAGATGTAAAAGAATATTTATATGTGTGTATGTGTATGTGTGTATTGAAATTCTTTTTAACCTATTGCCTAAGGTTTATTGAAATAGAAACATATTTCATGGAAAACGTTAATACCATTTTGTTATTGAAAGTACTAGATAATCTATAAATAATCCCATGAAAAGAGCAAATTTTCTGAAAAATATATAAACCTGTTAATATAATAAACAAGATAGCACTCAAATGTATTTGTCAAAATTAATATATAATAACTCAGTAAAATGTAATTATATTGTACCTTACTTAAATATATTTTATGACATCAAAATTATTTTTCTCTCCAATTAAAATTAGAAATAAACAAAAAAGTTAATCAAAATCTTAACTATTTGGATATGAAGAAATATTTCTAGTCTGTTTCTCTGGTTAAATACAGACTGGAGAACTTGGCTTAATGAATTGTTTGAGGCATGAATTAACTATGTTATTTTTCTGTGTGGTATCATCAAAGAAAAATTTTTGTGTTTCTCTATATTTTTACATTGTCTGCAATAAATAGGAAAGAGCCTAATTTATTTATTTACTTATTTATATTTTTCGAGATGGAGTCTCACTCTGTAACCCATGCTGGAGTGCAAAGACACAATCTCAATTCACTGCAACCTCTGCCTCCTGGGTTCAAGCGATTCTCCTGCCTCTGCTTTCTAAGTAGCTGGAATTACAGGGGCGCACCACCAGGCCCGGCTAATTTTTTTTTTGTATTTTTAGTAGAGACGGGGTATCACCATGTTGGCCCAGCTGGTCTCGAACTCCTTACCTCGAGTGATCTGCCTGTCTCAGCCTTCCAAAGTGCTGGGATTACAGGCGTGAGCCACTGCGCCCAGCCCATGAATTCAATCTAAAAGAAATAAAAACCTTAAATCCCTCAAAATACTACCTCCTTACATTGAATTGTTCTGAGAAGAAAATGCAGGCTCTTGTTTACTGATGAGAATAGAAAAAAAAGAAAGAAAGAAATACACGAGCTAAGCGGTAAAATTGGCATATTTCTCAACCGAAAAGCTTATTTAATTAACCAGGGATAGGGTATGTGTATTTAAGGGAAATATATTAAATAGGTCTGTGCATTTTTCTTTCTGGAGAGCCTTCATACAAATTTACGCATCATGTGATCCACAAGACATAATTTCATCTTCATTAACAAAGACCTTCTTGTTACATATCTCAGTCATCTGAGTTCTATCATTTGTTTTGACCTAGAAACCCTAATGGAATGTGTAATTATACTAAGAAGAGAATATAATTCAGTGATAAAAATTTATCTCTAATATGATTGTTTATTACAGTAAAATTTCTTTATACTTTTTTTAAAATTTTTATTGCAAGTGAAACCTTGTGATTATCCAGACATTAAACATGGAAGTCTATATCATGAGAATATGCGTAGACCATACTTTCCAGTAGCTGTAGGAAAATATTACTCCTATTACTGTGATGAACATTTTGAGACTCCGTCAGGAAGTTACTGGGATTACATTCATTGCACACAAGATGGATGGTCGCCAGCGGTACCGTGCCTCAGTAAGTAAACCTCTGAACTGCTATATATATGTATAAAACTTTCAAAGATCGAAGAAAGGAGAGCACATAAGTGATTACACCTGTCTTATGTAACAGAAATAGGGCCAAGAAAAGAGTTGTTCGAGCAAAGTGACCAAAATAGATCTTTTCTATTATGAGGATTTTTTCTTGAAAATCACAGGAGAAATAAATATAGGGACTTTATGAGAATATCTATATAATTTATACATCTATTAATTATAAAAACTAAAGATAAGTAATGTTGAATATTGATATTTCTTTTTGTGCAAACCTTTGTTAGTAACTTTAGTTCGTCTTCAGTTATACATTATTTTTGGATGTTTATGCAATCTTATTTAAATATTGTAAAAATAATTGTAATATACTATTTTGAGCAAATTTATGTTTCTCATTTACTTTATTTATTTATCATTGTTATGGTCCTTAGGAAAATGTTATTTTCCTTATTTGGAAAATGGATATAATCAAAATTATGGAAGAAAGTTTGTACAGGGTAAATCTATAGACGTTGCCTGCCATCCTGGCTACGCTCTTCCAAAAGCGCAGACCACAGTTACATGTATGGAGAATGGCTGGTCTCCTACTCCCAGATGCATCCGTGTCAGTAAGTACACTATTCTGAAATCCTAGCATGTTCATGTCTTTCTAAGTAACATAGATGACATTCTAAGACTCATCTATATTAATTGTGGCAAAATGTTTATGTCACCTTGTTTTACCAATGGACCTATTTAGTTTTTGGTTTTTCAACTGTGTATAAATGAATATACAAATTTCTTGATAAGTACATAGTAAAATAAATTCTCCTATTAATGGGCATTAGTCAAGAATACAGTAAAAGAATTTGAACACAATACTTGTTGGTTAAATGAAGTCGTATTGAAGCGGCATCATTGTCTGGGTAAATATCTGAGGTTCGTTATCTCACACCAAGAAGATTAAGGACGTGGACACACACAAGGAGTGAGTTTAGGAGCACAGGTTTAATAGGCAAAAGAAAGAGAAAGGAGAACAGCTTCCTCTCTTGTGAGAGAGAGCGGCACCTGAAAGTGAATCCCTGCCCCTGGTGGAGTGCACTGGATTTTATAAACGGTCTTGAGGAAGCAGTGTCTGATTTACATAGGGCCCAAAGATTGGTTAAACTAGGTGTGACATTTACATAATATGCCAGGAAGCTGGCCGCCCCACCCTAATCTTATTAATCAAATGGGATCTTTGCCTGGCCAGCGCCATGTTGCTTTCTCCTTACTGTACACGTGGCTGGCAAAGAGAAAGGAAGATGCACCTGCCATATGAACATGCCTAGTCCCAGGTAGCCTTTTCCTATTGGCACAACTGCTGGCATTCACCTTGCAAGCTTCCAGCTTGCTTGTCTATGTTTGCAGTTCGATTTTACAGGCTCCTCTTGTTAGAAAAGAAAATGATTTGGGGGCTGCCTTTCATTAAAAGGAAAAACCTTATCAAGGACTGCTGTACCCTCATTATCTGCCTAAACAATTTTTTCTCAACTCCTATATCAATATTAATATGTACATTGGAATCAATCATTTGACTCAAAATAATTATACAATTATAGTTTAAAATAGAAAGTAAATATGATGATACCCAATAATTCATATATTCAAGCAGTGATATGACATTTTTACAGTAAAGCTATTTGACTTTCTCTAGTATATGTAAGTACAAATGGGTATTCTGGGATCTTGTGCATATTCTACTCTAGAAGGTTTCCTACAGTATTTATTCCAACATACATTTATGTCAACAGTTACTTCTTTTTTTACATGTTAATGATTGGTGATGTCACATTTTAATATTTACAAATTGAATGGCTATAAAATGTTATAACATTATAGTGTAAATTTGCATTTCTTTTACCACTAACTGGGTTTAGAATATATATTCACAGTTTAATTGGTATTTAATGCTTCTAATCTTTGGAAATGCAGTTTGATTTTCTTTATTTACCTTTTTGAGAGTTTTGGTATTATTAGTTGGAATCATCTTAACTATTCTGAATATAAAATCTCTTTTAATTATATGTAATGCAAATGTATTCTCTTTGTGGCTAGTATTTTTCTTTCCTTTTTTCTGCATTATGAACATAAGTTGCTCATTTTACTACATAATAGTCAATCTTTTTTCATGACGAATGTTTCTTGTTTCTATTTAAAGGAATACTTCAAAAACATAGAGCCACTATACTATTCTTTATTCTAAAAAGTTATATGTTACCTTTTCTTTTCATATTTTAAAAATATTTTGTGTTGATTTTATTCATGATAATGGCTGTATTTCATGTTTAAATGAAATATGGTAAACTCAACATTTCCCTAACAATTTTTATAGTACCTTTCTCAAACAGTATATTTTTTATTGTATATTTTGTACATTGTGTGTGTATACACACACACAATAACTATTACTCTGAGTATTCTGCACTATTAGTAAACAATTTCTTAAACAGCATTGCAGTAACCCTCTATTGAATTTTATTTATTTATTTTATTTTGTTATTTTATTTTGATATAGAATCTCACTCTGTCACCCAGGCTGGAGTGCAATGTCGCGATCTCGCCTCGCTGCAACCTCCACTCCCTGAATTTTAATTAATATAGGTTTTTAATAAGTATGGATATGACTTTTCACCCTAATCATGACCTTTCACCCAAATCTTTTTCTTCATCAGTCTCTTTTTTGTCTCATCATTCAGTGTCAGATGATCCCATTACTTTTATTTTTTTCTTCACAGATTGAGGCTAATAATATGCCTTGATTAGATATGCAATTTCTCCTGATATCAAACAACTCAATCAAGGTTTATGCCTCTTGGTTTGATTTTGGAGCTGATTGTAGAATCAACTACTTATTTTTTCTCTTTCTTTCCTTCCTTCCTTCCTTTTTCTTTCTTTCTTTCTTTCTTTTTCTTTCTTTCTTTTTCTTTCTTTCCTTCTCTTCCTTCTCTTTCTTTTTCTTTCTCTCTTTCATTCTTTTTTCTTTCTTCCTTTCTTTGTCTACCTTTCTCCTTTTTCTTTCTCTTTCTTTCTCTTTCCCTTTCTTTCTTTCTTTCTTCCTTCCCTGCCTCCCTTCCCTCCCTCCCTCTCTCCCCTCCCTCCCTCCCTCCCTCCCTTCCTTCCTTCCTTCCTTCCTTCCTTCCTTCCTTCCTTCCTTTTGTCCCAAGTTTGTCTGGCTCAAGTTATTCTTAAGAATGTTACTATTTTACTCTTCATGCTAGACCCTGTACTTTAGTCAGGTTATTTAGCTACTTTACGGTTGTCATATAATTAACAAGTCTTAGCTTCATCTTCAGATTGAGATATCAACGTTATATTTTCATGTACAGTCAATTGTCAGTGAATCACATTGCTTTTCAATTTAATAAAATCTGAATTCCTCATAACCATGTTGTGAAAATATGCAGAAAAAATTAAACATACTTGAGTGAGTACAGTAGATATATATTGGAGTGTATCCTGTATGAATGCAAACTGGCTGTAGTTTCCTTTAAAATAGTCATTTAAATAAAAAATTTGCCAGATAAATCACAGAATATCAATTTCTCTTGACTTGTAAAACTTGAATTACTAGTGCCATCTGAATGATTCTTCTGAAGGTAGACAGAGTAGTCTCTACTTACCTGTGAGAGAAAAAAGCTGCACTAGTCCCTCTTATTCATGTGGGATATGTTCCAGGCTCCCCAGTAAATGCCCGAAATGATTAATAGTATAAAACCCAAGTAGACTATGTTTTTCCACCTGATAACTTGGAATACTACTAAGTGACTAACAGGCTGGTGTATACACTGTGCATACACTAGACGAAGGGAGGATTCATGCTCTGGGCGGGATGGAGCTGAATGGCATAGGATTTCATCAAAGACTACTAAGTGACTAACAGGCAGGTAGTATAAACTGTGGATGCACTAGACAAGAAAGTATTCAGGCTCTGGGGAGAATGGGGCTGAATGGCATAGGATTTCATCACACTACCCAGAACACCTTTTTTTATTGCTAAGTATTATTCCATTGTATCATGTATCACGGTCTGTTAATCCATTCATGTGTTGAAGGGCATTTGCATTGTTTTTGGCATTTGTGAATCATGCTGTTAAGAAAAATATTCATCTACAGTTTTTATATAAACACAAATTTATTCCTCATGGATACATATCTAAGACTTGGTTTGTTAGATAAATGGTGTGTGTGTGTGTGTGTGTGTGTGTGTGTTTTATTATTATTATACTTTAAGTTCTGGGATATATGTGCAGAACGTGCAGGTTTGTTACATAAGTATACGTGTGCCATGGTGGTTTGCTGCACCCATCAACCCGTCATCTAGGTTGTAAGCCTTGCATGAATTAGCTCTTTGTCCTGATGCTCTCTCTCCCCTTTCCCCGCACACCCCAACAAGCCCCGGTGTGTGATGTTCCCCTCCCTATGTCCATGTGTTCTCATTGATCAACTCTCACTTGTGAGTGAGAATATGTGGTGTTTTGTTTTCTGTTCCTGTGTTAGTTTGCTGAAGATGATGGTTTCCAGCTTCGTCCATGTCCCTGCAAAGGACACGAACTCATTCAATTTATGGCTGCATAGTATTCCATGGTGTATATGTGCCACATTTTCTTTATCCAGTCTATCATTGATGGGCATTTGGGTTGGTTCCAAATCTTTGCTACTGCAAATGGTGCTGTGATAAACGTATGTGTGCATGTGCCTTTATAGTAGAATGATTTATGTTCCTTTGGGTATATACCCAGTAATGGGATTGCTGGGTCAAATGGTATTTCTGGTTCTCGATCTTTGAGGAGTTGCCACACTGTCTTCCACTATGGTTGAACTAATTTACACTCCCACCAACAGAGTAAAAGCTTTCCTATTTCTCCGCATCCTCACCAGCACCTGTGGTTTCCAGATGTTTTAATGATCGGCATTCTAACTGGCGTGAATTGGTTTCTCATTGTGGTTTTGATTTGCATTTATCTAATGACCAGTGACAATAAGCTTGTTTTCATGTATTTGTTGACTGCATAAATGTCTTCTTTTGAAAAGTGTCTGTTCATATCCTTCACCCACTTTTTGATGGGGTTGTTTGTTTCTTTCTTATAAATTTGTTTAAGTTCCTTGTAGATTCTTGATATTAGACCTCTGTCAGATGGATAGATTGCAAAAATTTTCTCCCATTCTGTAGATTGCCTATTCACTCTGATGATAGTTTCTTTTGCTGTGCAGAAGCTCTTCAGTTTAATTAGATCCCATTTGTCAATTTTGGCTTTTGTTGCCATTGCTTTTGGTGTTTTAGTCATGAAGTCTTTGCCCATGCCTATGTCCTGAATAACCTACCGCCTAGGTTTTTTTCTACGGTTTTTATGGTTTTAGGTCTTACATTTAAGCCTTTAATACATCATGAGTTAATTTTTATATTAGGTGTAAGGGAAGGGTCCAGTTTCAGTTTTCTGCATATGGCTAGCCAATTTTCCCCACACCATTTATTCAATAGGGAACCTTTTCCCTATTGCTTGTTTTTGTCAGGTTTGTTGAAGATCAAATGGTTGTAGATGTGTGGTGCTATTTCTGAGGCCTCTGTTCTATTCCATTGGCCTATATATCTGTTTTGGTACAAGTACCATGTTGTTTTGGTTACTGTAGTCTTGTAGTATAGTTTGAAATCAGGTAGCGTGATGCCTCAGCTTTGTGCTTTTTGATTAGGATTGTCTTGGCTATATGGGACCTTTTTTTGGTTTCATATGAAATTTAAAGTAGTTTTCTTAGTTCTGTGAAGAAAGATAATGATAGCTAGATGGGAATAGCATTGTATGTATCAACTACTTTGGGCAATATGGCCATTTTCATGATATTGATTCTTCCTATCCATGAGGATGGAATATTTTTCTATTTATTTGGGCCCTCTCTTATTTCCTTGAGCAGTGGTTTGTAGTTCTCCTTGAAGAGTTCCTTTGCATCCCTTGTAAGTTGTATTTCTACGTATTTTATTTTCTTTGTGGCAATTGTGAATGGGAGTTCGCTCATGATTTGGCTTTCTGTCTATTACTGATGTATAGGAATGCTTGTGATTTTTGCATGTTGATTTTGCATCCTGAGACTTTCCTGAAGTTACTTATCAGCTTAAGGAGTTTCTGGGTTGAGACGATGGGGTTTTCTAAATATACCATCATGTCATCTGCAAAAAGAGACAATTTGACTTCCTCTCTTCCTATTTGAATACTCCTTATTTCTTTCTCTTGCCTGATTGTCTGGTCCAAAACTCCCAATACTATGTCCATCCTAGACAGATCAACGAGACAGAAAATTAACAAGGATATTCCCAATCTGAACTCAACTCTGGACCAACTGGACCTAATAGACATCTACAGAACTCTCCACCAGAAGTCAACAGAATATACGTTCTTCTTGGCACCACATAGCACTTATTCTAAAATCGACCATATAATTGAAGTAAAACACTCCCCAGCAAACGCAAAAGAACAAAAACCACAACAAACAGTCTCTCAGACCACAGTGCAATCAAATTAGAAATCAGGATTAAGAAACTCATTCAAAACTACACAACTACATGGAAACTGAACAACCTGCTACTGAATGACTACTGAGTAAATATTGAAAGTAAGGCAGAAGTAAATAAGTTCCTTGAAACCAATGAGAAGACAGACACAATGTACCAGAATATCTGGGACACAGTTAAAGCAGTGTTTAGAGGAAAATTTATAGCACTAAATGCCCACATCAGAAAGTGGGAAAGATCTAAAATTGACACCCTAACACCTCAATTAAAAGAAATAGAGCTTGATGGGGATGGCATTGAATCTATAAATTACCTTTGGCAGCATGCCATCCCCATCAAGCTACCAATGACTTTCTTTACAGAATTGGAAAAAACTACTTTAAAGTTTATATGGAACCAAAAAAGAGCCCGCATTGCCAAGTCAATCCTAAGACAAAAGAACAAAGCTGGAGGCATCACGCTACCTGACTTCAAACTATACTACAAGCCCACAATAACCAAAACAGCATGATACTGGTACCAAAACAGAGATACAGACCAATGGAACAGAACAGAGCCTTCAGAAATAATGCCACATATCCACAACCATCTGATCTTTGACAAACCTGAAAAAAACAAGAAATGGGAAAAGGATTCCCTATTTAATAAATGGTGCTGGGAAAACTGGCTAGCCATATGTAGAAAGCTGAAACTGGATCCCTTCCTTACACCTTATACTAAAATTAATTCAAGATGGATTAAAGACTTAAATGTTAGATCTAAAACCATAAAAACCCTAGAAGAAAACCTAGGCAATACCATTCAGGACATAGGCATGGGCAAGGACTTCATGTCTAAAACACCAAAAGCAATGGCAACACAAGCCAAAACTGACAAATGAGATCTAATTAAACTAAAGAGCTTCTGCACAGCAAAAGAAACTACCATCAGAGTGAACAGGCAACCTACAGAATGGGAGAAAATTTTTGCAATCTACTCATCTGACAAAGGGCTAATATCCAGAATCTACAATGAACTCAAACAAATTTACAAGAAAAAAACAAACAACCCCATCAAAAAGTGGGTGAAGGATATGAACAGACACTTCTCAAAAGAAGACATTTATGCAGCCAAAAGACACATGAAAAAATGCTCAGCATCACTGGTCATCAGAGAAATGCAAATCAAAACCACAATGAGATACCATCTCACACCAGTTAGAATGGCGATCATTAAAAAGTCAGGAAACAACAGGTGCTGGAGAGGATGTGGAGAAACAGGAACACTTTTACACGTTGGTGGAACTGTAAACTAGTTCAACCATTGTGGAAGTCATTGTCTAGATCCTCAGGGATCTATAACTAGAAATACCATTTGACCTAGCCATCCCATTACTGGGTATATACCCAAAGGATTATAAATCATGCTACTATAAAGACACATGCACACATATGTTTATTGTGGCACTATTCACAATAGCAAAGACTTGGAACCAACCCAAATGTCTAACAATGATAGACTGGATTAAGAAAATGTGGCACATATACACCATAGAATACTATGCAGCCATAAAAAAGGAAGAGTTCATGTCCTTTGTAGGGACATGGATGAAGCTGGAAACCATCATTCTCAGCAAACTATGGCAATGACAAAAAACCAAGCATCGCATGCTCTCACTCATAGGTGGGAATTGAACAATGAGAACACATGGACACAGGAAGGGGAACATCACACACCGGGGCCTGTTGTGGGGTGGGGGGAGGGGGGAGGGATAGCATTAGGAGATATACCTAATGTTAAATGAAGAGTTAATGGGTGCAGAACACCAACATGGCACATGTATACATATGTAACTAACCTGCACGTAGTGCACATGTACCCTAAAACTTGAAGTATAATAATAATAAAAAAAGAATTAGAGAAGCAAGAGCAAACAAATTCAAAAGCTAGCAGAAGACAAGAAATAACTAAGATCAGAGCAGATCTGGAGATAGAGACATGAAAACCCTTCAAAAAATCAATGCACCCAGGAGCTGGTTTTTTGAAAAGATTAACAAGGTACACTACTAGCCATATTAATAAAGAAAAAAGGATAGAAGAATCAAATAGACACAATAAAAATGATAAAGAGGGTATCACCACTGATCCCAGAGAAATACAAACTACCATCAGAGAATACTATAAACACCTCTACACAAATAAAGTAGAAAATCTGGAAGAAATGGATAAATTCCTGGACACATATATGCTCCCAACACTAAAGCAGAAGAAAGAAGTCAAAACCCTGAATAGGCCAAACACAAGTTCTGAAATTGTGGTAGTAATTAATAGCCTGCCAACCAAAAATAGCCCAGGACCAGATGGATTTACAGCCAAATTCTACCAGAGGTACCAAGAGGAGTTGGTACCATTCCTTTGGAAACTATTTCAAACAATAGAAAAAGAAGGTCTCCTCCTTAACTCATTTTATGGAGCCAGCATCATCCTGATACCAAAACCTGGCAGAAACACAACAGAAAAAGAAAATTTCAGTCTAATATCCCTGATGAACATCAATGCGAAAATCCTCAATAAAATACTGGCAAAGCAAATCCAGCAGCATATCTAAAAGCTTATTCACCATGAGCAAGTCGCCATTATCTCTGTGATGCAAGGCTGTTTCAACGTATACAAATCAATAAATGTAAGGACAAAAAACACATAATTAACTCAATACATGCAGAAAAGGCCTTCAATAAAATTCAACACCCCTTCATGGTAAAAACACTCAATAAACTAGGTATTGATGGAACATATCTCAAAATTATAAGAGCTATTTTTTAAAAACCCATAGCAAATATCATACTAAATATGTGTTCATTTTTATAAGAAATAGACAAACTGTTTTCCTGAGCAATCATACATTGTACCTTCACATACTCAGTGTATGTGAGTTCCAGTTGTTTCGCAACCTTGCCAGCCTTTGAGATAGTGTGTTTTTTTTCCATTAAATTATCCATTCTAATATGTGTGTGATGGTATTGCATTCCCTAGTGACTAATGCTGCTTAGCATCTTCTTTGTACTTATTTACCACCTATGTACCTCCTTTGGTGAACACTGTCTAAATTTTGCCCACTTTCCATTGAGTTGTTTCTTCCATTACGGAATTTTGAGACTACATGATATACTGTGGCTACAAGCCCTTCACTGAGTAAATATTTTGCAAATATTTTTCTTGCATCTGTAGCTTTACTTTTCTCTCTAATAGTCTCTTTTCATGAGCAAAAGTATGTAATTTTGATGTTATCACATTTTTCATTTATAGATTACGCTCTTTGTGTCATCTAAAATTTCCTTGCCTAAACCAAGGCCATATACAGTTCTAGAAGTTAACATTTTACACTTAGTTATATGAGTTAATTTTTGTATGAGGTATGAGGAATATGTAGAGGGTTATTATTTTGCATTTGGATGCGTTACTGTTCTAGTATCACTTGTTTAAAAGACTATGTTTTCTTTATTGAATTGCCTTTGCTCCTTTTTTAAATTGAAAACATCCTCAAAAAATTTGTAAAAACAGTTAAGGAGGAAAAAGTAAAATTCAACTAGGCTTGTAGGACAATCAATGGTAATCATTAGGCTAGCTTTCCATTGACCCACTTCCTTATAGCTGGTCACCGATTACTAGTCCAGGATAACATAATCTTTGTCACTAGAATCTTTGTTCTTTTTCTGTTCTTTAGATAAAATTTAAGACAATATGAGATGACAAACTTTCCATTTGAGTTTCTCCTTTAGGTTCTGCATACTAACAAAACTACTGATGCCAGCCATTCTGAAAGGCTTGGCAAGAAACTCAACTTAGGGAAGAATGTACTTTCCATATCCTGATGATTTCAGCCCCCTTACCCGAATCAATTGATGACCTCAATTTTCCAGCCACTCCCCCTTCAAAGATTCTTGCCCAGAAAGCTTCAGTGAAATGGGTTTGAGTCTTGAGAATTCTTCTCATGTCCTTGTTTGGTGACCTTGCAATTGGTAAACTCTCTGTTGCAAACTCCACTGTCTTGGTATATTCTGTTGCTGCACAGCAGGCATACAAACCTTACAATCTTATAAAAATTCATGGCAAGCACCCGGACATGATGGCTCACACCTGTAATCCCAGCACTTTAGGAGGCAAAGGAGGGCAGATTACTTGAGGTCAGGAGTTCGAGATCAGGCTGGCCAACATGGTGAAACCCTGTCTCTACTAGAAATACAAAAGTTGCCCAGGCATGGTGGCACATGCCTGTAATCCCAGCTACTTGGGAGGCTGAGGCTGGAGAATCACTTGAACCTGGGAGTCAGAGGTTGCAGTGAGCCAAGATCGTGCCACTGCACTCCATCCTGGGAGACAGATTGAGATTCCGTCTCAAAAAAAAAAAAAAAAAAGAAAAGAAAAAAAAAATTCATGGCAAGCCACTCTCCTTGCAGTCATTTACCTACAGTCCAGTGCCCCCATGCCACTGGGGCTGACCCAGAGAGAAGCTCAAGAAGCTGCTTAGTTATGATGAACTAAGGGCCTTAGCTGGGGCCTTCTGTGTCGGCAGGGCAGTGCTGACTTTCAGCACATAACCTTGTCTGCAGCAGAGAAACCATTTGTGGTCTCAGAAGAAGTCTCAGGTGAGTTTTCTCAGAGCAGCTGGCACCCCATTTCCTTCTGTGTGTGTGTGCCTGTTTTCATCTTAGAGGTCTTATGGCCTCTTTTGAGGTCTTGTTGACACTCCCTAAGTCTAGGTAGGAACTTATTTGAGGAGATCTCCCTTCAGATGGAAAAAGACTAGAGGGCATTGCTTGGGAGAAATGGTCTTGGATTTTGGAATCTGAAACTTTATATGGAAAGGTCTTTTGTTTGTCTTTGTCTTGTTATATGTATTTATGTTTGTGGAGGGGATCCTTGAAGAAATTACTAGTGGAAGAAATTACTAACTCAGGGAACTCTTCTTGTTTGGTCAGTCACATTCAGTTAGTCCTGAAGGAGTTGCTAGTGGAATCTCAGCAAGCCTAACTCAGGGTAATCATCTGCTCTTCAATCTTTCCCAGGCTTTACCCTCTGAACTTCTGATCGAAGGTCATCCCTCTCCAGCTTGAGTGGATCAAAGATGACAAGGGCCAATGGAACCAAGTTTGAGTCTTGCCAGGTCAATACTTGGGTCCTGAGTATGGTGACTAGTATCTGTTTTGTTATGTGTGTATTATTCCAGCCAGAATGGGAAATGCTGATTCAGCTCCTCCAGGCAGCCCAATGGGGCTGGTGGCTTTGAGATTATTAAACTCTTTCTCTGCTGCAAACCCCGCTGTCTCAGTGTATTGTTCTGTTGCTGTGCAGCAGGCATACAAATCTGACAATCTTGTAACTATTTGTGGCAAGCCAGGTCGAGGTCACTCTCTTTGAGGGCATTTACTCACTGCCTAGTGCCCCCTTTCCACTGGGGCAGACCCAGAGACAAGCCCTAGCAGCTTACTTAGCTCTCATGAACTAAGGGCTGTCCCTTAGTTCTCCCAAAGTAATCCACAATGCAACCCTGATGGGCTGCATCTTCCAAAATTGAAAGGCCTTTGTCTATCATTCCATGAAACAAAAAAAGATTATCTTACTTTTTAACATGGCTTAACCTTAATACCCACTGGATTTCGGAGAACAGTGGCCACTGCATGGTTCTCATGCTTACAGTACGATCCTGTAGCTAGATTTGTTTTGTAAGAAGGAAGAGGAATGAGATGAAATACCCTATGTATAATGTTTCATGTTGCTTTGGAAAAGTACAACAATGTAGAAAAAGGTAAAATCATGATAAAGCAAGAAATTAAAAACTGTTTGGCCTGATTTACAAGAAAAAGATGATGCTATGATGGTTCAGTTAAAGGAACCTATGACTCACCCCCCTCCACTTTATGGGGGAGCTGCAGCAGCACTACTGGCGCCTCTCCAGAGTCCCCACCACCAAAAAGTCACAAATCCAGGGCAACAGGTATGATCTCCACTTCTTATAACCCAACAGGGGACTCCATTTAGGCAGGGTGTCACTTCTTATACCCAACAGGGAACTCCATTTAGCCGGGGAGTCACTCTGGTTCTGAGAGGCAGTTTCCCCATAACAACTGCTTACAGGAGGTGTTGCTGCCACAGGCCAGCCTATAGGATTTATCTTGGTTTATTCTCTGTTCTCCACTTCCAACCTACTTAATTAGAAAAATAATATGCCTATTTATTGAGAAGATCTAAAGTTTATGGAAGGAACAGGATTGAAAAAAAAAAAAACATCCAAAGCATATGAAGAATCTATTCTCCTCTGTATTTGCCACACAGAACCCTACCTGAGCAGGCACCCCCAAGTTGCTCAATATTTTGTTGACTTCAGAGAAACAAAGAATGGTTTTAGAAAAAGCTAAGGAAAAGGCTGATCTTATTCACACTGACTCTCCCAGTAATCCAGTAAGGGCAGCTGCTCAGATTGCAGTTCCCACCTCTGACCTGGGATGGAATATAAACACTGGAGATAGATCTAACCTTGAACACTATCAAAACTGCATTTTGATCAGCCTCTGCAAGGGAGTGCCCAAGCAAAGGAGCCTGAATAAGGTCCAGGATGGTCAAGCAGAAGCCTAATGAGGGTTGCTTTGGAATTCTTAGAACAAGTCTTTGAAGCTTTCAGAGAATAAATGGATATTGACCCAGAAGCCCCAGAAAATTTGATGATAGCTAACATGATGTTTATCCAACAAAGTGCCCCAGATATTCAGAGAAAGTTACAAAACGTAGCTGAGGCATTGGACATGTTTTTGTCTCAATTAGTGAAGATTGTTTTTAATGTATTTACTGATCACAAGTTTAAAGAGTGGAAAATAAAACACAAGGAATAATGAAAATGGCAAGCTGACTTGTTATCTGTGGCTCTGACCCTAGTAGTCCCTGGACCACAACAAGGGCCGTCATCAGACACTCCATCTATGGTAGAACCACCTGGGCCCCCAAAAGCCAATAAAAACGGACATCCCATTGCAGGTCCCAACCAGTGTGCTTACTGCAACAGGGGGGACACTGAATGGAAAACTTCTCATGCCTTACAAAGCCTGATGTTAAACAGTCAGCCTTCTGCCCACCAAATGCCTGGGATAGCTGGGGAGCTTGAGAGAGATACTAAAGAAAAAGACCAGAAATGGTAGCACCCAGGGGCTTCTCCTGACCAAGACAACACCCTCCATATTTCCCACATGGGGCTCGAGATCCTGATGATGGTGAGAAATCAGCTTCTGGACTTTCTAGTAGACATGGTGCCACCTATTTGGTGTTAAATATCTGGTTGTCTAAACTTTCCTCAGAAATAATGAAGGTGACTGAAATCTCAGAAAAAATGCTGATGAGATCATTCCTCCAAATTTTGGATTGTCAGCTAGAGTAAGATCATTTAAAGCACAGTTTTTTGCTGGGCGCGGTGGCTCACTCCTGTAATGCCAGCACCTTGGGAGGCTGAGATGGGCAGATCACAAGGTCAGGAGATCGAGACCATCCTGGCTAACACAGTGAAACCCCATCTCTGCTAAAAATACAAAAAATTAGTCGGGCATGGTGGTGGGCACCTGTAGTCCCAGCTACTCGGGAGGCTGAGGCAGAAGAACGGCGTGAATCTGGGAGGCAGAGCTTGTAAGTGAGCCAAGATCATGCCACTGCACTCCAGCCTGGGGGACAGAGCAAGACTCTATCAAAAAAAAAAAAAAAAAAAAAAAAGACAGAGTTTTTCTATACATCCTTGAATGTCCTATCCCTTTGTTGGGGAAAGTCTTCCTTTTTTGTTGTTGTTTTGTTTTGTTTTGTTTTGTTTTGAGACAGAGTCTTGCCCTATCGCCCAGGCTGGAGTGTGGTGGCACGATCGTGGCTCACTGCAACCTCTGGCTCACTGAAACCTCCACCTCACGAGCTAAAGCAATTTTCCTGTCTCAGCCTCCCGAGTAGCTAGGATTACAGGCGTGTGCCACCACGGCCAGCTAATTTTTATATTTTTAGTAGAGACAGGGTTTCACCATGTTGGCCTGGCTCCTCTTAAACTCCTGACATCAGTTAATCTGCCCTCCTTGGCCTCCCAAAGTGCTGGGAGCTGGGATTACAGGTGTGAGCCACTGCTCCCGGCCTGTTAGGGCAGTACTCTTAACCAAACTAAATGCTAAGATTACTTTTTCTCTGAGATGATTGGACATCCAGGTGCCTTCAGACCAAGCGTCTGCTCTGCAGGCCATATTATTACAACTGGAGATCCTTGAAAGTGCCCGCATCACTGAAGAGATACTCCAAAAGGTTAGTCCGGAAACATGGGCAGATGGGAGGCCAGGAAAAACAAAAACTGCATCTCCAGTACAAGTCAAGTTTTGTGCAGGAGTGGCGCTGCCAAATCTAAAGCAGCATCCTTTGAGAGAAAAGGCACAGCAATGCATTTAGCCTCTGCTAATGGCCTTCCTGCAATACAGGAAGAATTCCTCGTTTCTCATGTAACATACCTGTCTTGCCAGGACAAAAACATGGAACTGAGGATTATTGGTTTGTACAGGATTTGAGGGCTACTAGGCAAATTTTCAAAGCCATTTATCTGGTGATACCTGATGCTTATACATTATTCATGACTTTAACCAGTGAGTTGTACTGGTGTTCAGTCTTGAATCTGAAGGATGCCTTCATCTGTATTCCCCTGAGTCCAGAGTCCCATGAAGTGTTTGCCTTTGAATAGGAAGACTCTGACACTAAAGCTAAATGATAGTATTGCTGGACGATGCTCCATCAAGGCTTCAAAAACTCACTAACCGTCTGGGGGAAATACATGCTAAGGAGTTTTGGGACCTCCAGTTGAAAAATGAGACTTTGCTTATATATGTTGATGGCATATTAGAAGCCAGCACAACTATGGCAAATTGACCAGAATATTATACTGGCTTTACATTTTTTTTTTTTTTTGTCTGGATGGGGATCCAAAGTATCCAAGAAAAAAAGAAAAAAATCACAAATATTGAAACACTCAATTATATATTTTAGGTTTGAATTTTCTCAGGAGCAGAGTAATCTGCTTTCGGACTGGAGAGAAGCTCTTGTCAGGGTGGCCAGACTCAGGACATGGCAGCAGCTGTGAGGGGTTTTTAGGTATGGCTGAATGTTGCCATATTTCATTTTCTTATTTTGGGCTTATAGCAAAATGTCTCTATGAAACCCTAAGACCAGACACTTGAATTCTAGAATGGACAAGGAATGTCAAAAGGCCTTTCTAACCATTAAGTAAAAATTACTAATGGATCTGGCTACTGAGACCCCCTGAACTAAGAAAGCCATTTGATTTGTTCATACATGAGAGAGAAGGGATGGGTTTTGAAGTAGTAACCCAAGACTTGGGGAATATCATGAGGCCTGTAGCCTACTTTTCAAAACAGCTGGACATTGTTATGATGGGCTGGACTTCTTATCTCTGAGCCACTGGCACCACTTGTGATCTTCTCCAGGAGGCAGAAGAGTTCACTTTGGGTTAACCTAGCACTGTACACACCCCACACTGTGTATGCTATTTGTTGGAACAGAAGTGGAGCTACTGACTTACCTCTAGAAGACTGAATAGGTATCAGGTCATCCTCCTGGATAATCCTAGTGTTACTTTGAGAGCTGTTTCTACTTTAAATCCTGCTAAATAAACCTATACATGATTGCATATAAATTACTGAGCAAGTGTGTTCTATTCAAGCAGACATGACCAAAATTCCCTTTAAAAACCTGGACTTAAAAATGTTCACTGAGGAAAGCAGCTTTATGCACCACGGACAACAGAAGGCTGAGTATGCTATTGTAACCCTGTGACAGATCCTAGATGCAGAGACACTCCCTCTGGGTTCATCGGCACAGAAGGCAGAACTTAGAGTCCTAATCAGGGCATCCCAACTAGGTAAAGACTCCTGAGTCACCGATTACTCTGATTCCAGGTATGTCTTTATTGTTGTCCATGCTCATGGGGCCGTTTGGAAAGAAAGCGGGCTCTTAACCTTTGATGATTAAAAAAGAAAAACAATTAAGCATGCTAAAGAAATCTTAGCCTGACTAAAGGCAGTCTTGGTACCCAAGAAAGTAGCTATAATACACTACCATGGACATCAGTGGATGGACAATTTGGTAGCAAGAAAAAAAATCACTAGGCAGAGCAGGCCACTAAAGGGGTGAACAGAGAAAAAAATGCCCAAAGCCTTCCTAATGCCATTAATCCCTGAAATAAACTTCAGCATAAAATCCCTACCTAATGGAAGAAGATGTAAAGAGAGAATTCGATTGAGGCTTTGACTCCAATCAAAGAACTCAAAATGAGTGGATATGTAACACGGAAGAAAATGTTCTGGTGCCCAAGTATCTTGTGACAGATATCATCAAACACATACATGATACCACACAGTATGGCAGGCATGCCACCCTTTAATTGATCCAGGACTACGTCTTTGGGACACACTTAAAGAAGACTGTCCAAAAAATAATTTAAAAATACCTACTTGGTGTCCAGAACAATCTTAAGACTGGTCCTCCACCCCCAGTACCAAGGATTCAAGCAAGAGGTGCAGGGCTATTAGAGGACTGGCAAATTGATTTTACCGTGATGCCAAGGGTAGCAGGAAATTTTACATACTTGCTTGTATTTTTAGATCCATTTTCAAGATAAACAAAATCATTCCGCTGCAAGACCGAGAGAATGTCTGAGGTTATGAGAGCCTTGGTAGAGAAGATTACCCTCAGGTTTAGGTGGCCTGTCTCCATCCAGTGTGACCATAGTGCAATTTCTGTAGCCTAGGACACCATACATTCCAGGCCCTCAGCATAATCTGGAATCTTCATACAGCCTGGAGACTGAAGTCTACTGAAAAAACTCAAAAGATAAATCATACTATATAAAACAAAACAAATTTTAGCTAAGATTTGCCAAGAAACTAACAACCTGGAATAACATTCTGTCCATTGCCCTGCTCAGAGTAAGGGTGGTCCCTAAAAGTGGGCTTAAATTAAGCCCTTTAAAAATTTTACATGGGAGATCATTCTTCCGTTACCTTCTCAGACTAAGGAATGCCAATAACATACACACAAATAAATTAGATATTATCAAATATACACAATCTTTAGGTTGTACTTTAACTACTATTCACGAGTTTGTGGTTCCAGCAGATCGTGGTATCCAACTGACATTCTCTTTCATCCCATCCAACCCAGAGACTGGGTTCTGCTCAAGACCAGGAAAAGTCGACATCCTGGGGACCACTTAAAACACAGTGAAAGAGGCCACGCAAAGTATGACTGGTGACACATTCCTCTGTTCAGCTTGAAGGACTTAGACCCTGGATTCACCACAGCCATATAAAACCCACCCCGCCAGATTCTTGTCCTATCAAGAAATGTAGAGAGGCCACTTCAACTTCAGAGACTGTCTCAACCCTATCTGAATGGATAAGTAAATCTTTGATGGGTCTCAAATATCTTTTGAGGAAAAATATCAGATAAGTAACTTTAATGAAATTAGACAAAACATACGTCTTCTTGACTACTACAATAGTTACTTTGAGCATAACAGGAATGTTTGTTATTATAATTATTTTATATAAAAAGGTGAGATACCTTCCTGTCTATTCCCTGCCTTACTGAATGCTTAAGCCATATATTTACTTGGTCATTATAATTGCCTAGATAATTACAATTGCTACCCTTATAGACATTACTTCATAATTGCCTTGGTCAATACAATTGTTAGACTTATAGATTTTCTAGACATTCTATGCCACGCTAACATAGTCTCATGCCACTCATTATGTGGACATTCTAAAATTTAGAAATGGTCACTCTTGTTTTAAAACTTCTAATTATACCTCTCCTGTTACTACAGTGCCTAGACAGGCATAGCAACACTGTAGTTCAACTGTTTCAAGGTATTGCCACTGGAAGAAACTTACCAGAATTTTGGATCTGTCAGTAACTCCCCCAAACTATTCAAAATAAGCATTTTCTGTTAGTCATACTTGTCACTGACTTTCTGGATGTTCCAAATATGACTACCTATCTGCACCAGCTTCTTTCCATGGCTACACCAAGAACTCACCACCCCGTGTGTCAATCTCTCTCTGCCTATCATAAATGGAAAGTCATTCCATTACATAGGCCCTCCGTGGCCCATGGCATACTGGGCAGACAAACGCAGCTAGGAGAAGGGAAATAAAACTAAAAGTTTCTCCTTACTATGCCAAAAATATTTACAGTGGGGAATATCGCACAAATTCTGGGGAGCCTGTAAAAAAGATCCCTAATTCAATTCCATTTGTCTATATTCCCCATGAAAAAATCCATCAATAAATGCACCCGTGAGGGCTTTACCTGTGTGCCCCCTTGGTACATGTTTATTTGTGGCATAGGATCAGACCCTCCTCTGTTAGGACAAGCCCACTGGTGTCTCAATAACCTGTATATTAAGGGCTCTCACTTACTGAGATACTTCTCAGTCCATCCTAATGACAAAATATTCTGCCCATTTTCCCACAGACTCCAAAAGGGACTGCCAGGCGTATATCAATATATCTGGTGGCAGAGCCTTCTAGGCGTCACGAGTCCTAGCTAGGGAGTATACACTTACTGGGACATGATCAGAAACTTATTGGCAACCACAGAAATAATTGCAAAAGAGGCTGCTAAGAACATTGAGGCTGAGAAAACTCTTCAAATTTACTTGCCCAGATAGTTCTTGACAATGGAACTACACTTGATTTTCTCTTGGCTTTACAGAGAGGAGTCTGTACAGTGATCAATATCACCTGTTGTACTTATATCAATGCTTCTGGTAAAATAAAAACCAAGCTAAAGAAAATATTTCTGCAGTCTCGCTGGAGACCATATGTCTCTACCACAGACCCTATGTCTGAATAGTTTTTTGAGCTTTCCGCCTGCATACTCCATGTTTTCCAGTCCATTTTTCAAGGACTCTTGAAGTTCAAGCTCACAATTCTGTTTATAGGGATTATAATTTACATCATTCAATTAAATATTACAATAAAACCATAGACTGAAGTACTAACATGTTCATCCAGCACCCTAAGCTGGATATAACAGCTTGCAGGTTGTTACAAGACGGTTTCATTCCTCTAATCCTGACTCTCTCTCTGTGCCCTGTGTCAGCAAAAAGAAGCTAGAATGGCCATTGCCCGATTCATACCATATTAGCTGTTACACCTCAGAATTGAGAAGGGATCAAGCCCGAAAGGAACTGAAACTGTCCCTAGGAAAGTTATATAAAATTGATTAAGGGGGAAAAATTCAACTATGATTTCAGGAAAATCAGCAGTAATCACTAAATCAGCTTTCCATTTGTCCAACTTCTCTGTAGCTGGTCATGGATTACCACCCTAGGATAAAGAAGCCCTTGTCCCAAGACCTTTTGGTCCTTTTCCTTTCTATAGATAAAATCTAAGACATTGTGAGACGATAATCTTTCTGCATGAGTTTCTCCTTTAGGTTCTGCATATGAAAAAAAAAAAAACCCTAGCAACATACTGGTCAACAAGGCAAAACCTTATTTTCACAAAAAATTATAAAATTAGCCGGTCATTATGGCACAGGTCTGTAGTACCAGCTACTCAGGAGATCTGAGGTGGGAGGACCACTTGAGCCTGGGAGGCAGAAGTTGCAGTGAGCTGTGATCACGCTACTGAAATCCAGATGGGCAACAGAGCAAGACAATCTTGCTCAAAAACAAAAAACAAACACACACACACACAAACATACACACACAGACACACAGAGACACAAACATCAGCTGGTCTAAAGAGCCCAGCAAAAAGCTGACTCAGGAAATAATGCAGGTTCCACATCCTGGTGACTTCATCCCCCTTACCCTGACCAATTGACAACCCAAATTTTCTAGCCCGTCACCCTCCATGATCCCCTTAAGGTCTCTTGCACATAGCCCCTTCTCAGAACAGATCTGGGGCTTGAGAATCCTCCCAATTCCTTGTTTGGTGCCCTTGTGTTGATTAAAGCCTTTCTTTGCTGCAAACCCTACTGTCTCAGCGTATTGGTCTATTGCTAAACAGTGGGCATGTGAACCCGATAGTCTTATAACAAAATAGAATAGAAGCTATTTATAGGATCGATCCATGCATGTGAGTCTATTTCTGGCACCGTTTTCTCTTCTATTCTTCCACGTGTTTGTCCTTTAACCAGTATCACGAGATCCTTTACTCACTGTAGCTTTTTTTAAGTCTTAAAATTTGGTAATGTGAGTTTTTCAACTTCTCTTATCTTTTGAAGAATTGTTTAGCTGTTTTAGCCCCTTTACCTTTCCATATGACTTTAGAATCAGCATGTTCGTATGTGCAAAACATTGTGCTTGGTTATTCACTAGAACTGGGACGCATTCACAGATGAATCTAGGGAGAACTGATATGTAATAGTATTAAATTTTTCAATCCATGAATGTTATATATCCTTTGATTTAGTAAGATCATACAGTCTTACCCTAGTTTTTTTGTGATTTTGAGCATACAGATCCTGTATTTTACTAGATTTATAACTAAATATTTTGTATTTCATCCATCAACTAAAAATTCAATATGTTTAATAGACAGAATTTATTAATGCTACCTAATCCTTCTTGAGAGAGCTATGATAGTTTGTGGCTTCAGTAATTTTTTAATTCATTCAAGTTCTTGAATTTATTGACATGGCATTATTCAGAATATTTTTTATTTTTCTTTTAATATATGTAAAAACCATAATGATGTCATTTCTGTCATTGCTGTTATAAGCAATTTGTGTTATTTTTTTTTCTGATTTAGTCTGTCTAAAGGTTTCTCAATTATAGAGATCTAAAATAACAAGCTTTTGGTTTCCTTGTTTATATACATATTTACTTCTTTATTATTTCATCTCTGATCTTTATTGTAGTATTTCTTCTGCTTACTTTGAGATTAATTTTTTCTACTTTTACTAATATCTAATGGTAGAGGCTAAGGTTATTGAAGGGGAACACCGTCATTTTCTATCCCAGGTATTTAGTGACACCAATTTATTTCATACTGCTCTAGTGCCATTCCACAACTTTTGATATGTAGTATATCAATCAGTGTTTGGCTGGAGTAGGGTGAGTATTCCATAAAAGATTTACTGTGATTTTTGGAGGGAGGTGTGAAGAGGGTATTATTGCCAAAATGTGGATTTTTTTTTTAACTCCATTCTGTATTTTGGCTAAGAGAAGCAGCTTTGGAACTTCTCAAGTCTGTACATCTGTGAGACCCCAAGGATTACTTGTTTTAATCTTTTTTTAAGTCTAAGTTTGTTATGGGTCAATTTAGTTCTTTCAAGGCTTATTTTTAAGCTTTTAAAAAGCTTAAAAAAACCCCAGAGATAGTTTGTTCAGAATATTAAGCTGCTTCTGATGTCTCTACTACGTGACCTAGATGTTCAAACGAGTCTTTCTACTCTGATTGATTCCATTTAAATGTCTCCCTGTGTTGCGTGTGTGCTCTGGAAATCCTTTACCTTTTTGTTCTCTGGTAGTGTTCTTCATCTGATAGGTATCCTTTGTCCATTCTTGGGGAGTTTTGCTCTACTCTCCAGAGTGTCAATATTCATCCAAATAATCTAGGGAGTTGCTGTGGAAATTTGTAGAGCCCTTTCACTCCATAGTTTCTTCTTTTCTCACTCTGTTTCCTGCAGATTCTAGTGAACTCATCTTCTTTGGGAACACTGAGTTTTGTTTCTTCTACTCAGCAAGTGTGTCATTTTCTGCTGAATTCTCCTTCTCCATGCTGCTGTTTGGAAAATTTCTCCCAGCATAAAGTCACTTTGATGATGGAACTCATCTCATTGTCACTTTTTCTCTGGAATTAGGTGCTTCCTGCTTTCCAATGTCTGAAAATGTTATTTTCATCTATTTGGTTCCATTTCCTTATTTGTGGCAAGAACTCTGTTTTACTTGATTATTCTTGCCTGGCCTTTTACCTTTTTAAATTGTCTCTACTGTTTGTTTTCTATTTGATTTCTGCTCATATTTGGATTTGTTTCAAAATTTAAACTCATGCTGGATTTTGTCTGTTTTCTTTGTTATAATTTATTATAAATAATAATTTATTTTCAGTTTTTATTCTTTTCTTTTATAGCTATATAATGATAAATTTCCCTCTGAGGATTGTTCGAGTGTCATCTCACCAAGTTTTATTTAATATGTTTTTATTATCATTCAATTCAAAATATTTAATGTTTCCTCTTCTGATTTTCTCCTTATCCATGAGTTATTTAAAAATGAAGCTGAGTTCTGGGAAGCAACCTAGTAACCGACAGTAATTTCTTTTTTGGGTTTTTTTTTAATTATTATTATACTTTAAGTTTTAGGGTACATGTGCACAATGTGCAGGTTAGTTACATATGTATATATGTGCCACGCTGGTGTGCTGGACCCATTAACTCGTCATTTAGCATTAGGTATATCTCCTAATGCTATCCCTCCCCCCTCCCCCCACCCCACAGCAGTCCCCACAGTGTGATGTTCCCCTTCCTGTGTCCACGTGTTCTCATTGTTCAGTTCCCATCTATGAGTGAGAACATGTGGTGTTTGGTTTTTTGTCCTTGCGATAGTTTACTGAGAATGATGATTTCCAATTTCATCCCTGTCCCTACAAAGGACATGAACTCATCATTTTTTATGGCTGCATAGTATTCCATGGTGTGTATGTGCCACATTTTCTTAATCCAGTCTATCATTGTTGAACATTTGGGTTGGTTCCAAGTCTTTGCTATTGTGAATAATGCCGCAATAAACATACATGTGCATGTAACCGACAGTAATTTCTATCATCAGTTTACAGAAACAGTAACTTCCACTCTTTCAAGTTAAGTTCTACATAATTTGAGGAATCATCATTTTGGCCTTTCAAGATAAATAAATCTGTTACTGTTCCTCATCTTCTTTGAACTCCACATGTCCATTTACTTTGAAGCACACAGTAAGAATGGCATTTCAAATTCTTGGAGCCAAAGGCTATGACAATTATTTTGGCAGATTTTCTAAGATCATCACAGGATCTCAGATACTCCAATTGGCTAAATGAGATTTGGAATTGCCAGAAGATCTAAAATAGGCAAGATTAAAAAGTCCTAAGAAATAATACTCATTGTATATTGAGTTCTGACATGCTGTTGAATTCCAAATCCATTAGACAAACAGATTTCCAATAATTTCTTAGAAATAATTGTAAGTGTCTTAAATAGAGCCTTGTTTTAAAAAGTGATGAAGAGTCTTGATGTAATATCTTTGGCAACTCTGAGCTTATTTTCCTTGACTTACGTATTTGAATGCTTATGATTATCCAGGTTTTCAGTTACAAATGACTCATTATTTTTTATATTTACATATTATTTAAATTCTTATAAAATGTTATTGATCATATGCTTGTCTTTTTCTTATTCTCTTCCCTTTTAGAAACATGTTCCAAATCAAGTATAGATATTGAGAATGGGTTTATTTCTGAATCTCAGTATACATACGCCTTAAATGAAAAAGCGAAATATCAATGCAAACTAGGATATGTAACAGCAGGCGGTGAAACATCAGGATCAATTACATGTAGGAAAGATGGATGGTCAGCTCAACCCACGTGCATTAGTAAGTAATTTATTATGTTTGTATTGATTATCCAGATGATACACAAAAGTTTACTAACTTTAGTCTTTTTGTGGGGGCTGATATAATTTCATTTGAAAAGATAAGAAAAAAAACCTGCAGGAACAAAGCAGACATCAATTTTTTTTCCTTTTCACATTAATTACTCAGATATTAGTCTGTCTTTCCATTCAGGCTTTTCCTACTCTAAAGCATTCTCTGTTACAGAAACAAGTTAGGGAGCTTTATGTGTATTCTGGTTTAAACTGATTTTGCTTTAGCTGAGACCTTTATGACTGTTATATATATCTGTTTTATATGATTAGACTTTTACATCAAATTCTTTACTCCTAGATATAAAAGCAATGTTTTTATTGAAGATATGGATGCCTAGTGCATAACATCAAAATAATTTAAACTCTATAATTTGTAGATTTGACACTGTAGGATATGTCTAATACTGAATATCTTCCCTCTTAGAAATTTTTCATAAATATTTAGGTAGCAGAGAGACAAAATATTCCTAGATGGTACCAATTTCTGCTCTGTTGTATGATTTCCCTACCACACTATCTAGATATTTATGAAGATTTTCCTACCATACTATCTAGATATTTATGAAAATTTTCTAGGAACAATTGGTTCAATTTGTCTTATTTTTTGCAAAACCACTCAGTAATATATGTGTGTGTGTGTGTGTGTGTATATATATATACGTATATATATATGTATATTTATATATATATATATATATATATATATATATATATAGAGAGAGAGAGAGAGAGAGAGAGAGAGAGAGAGAGAGAGAGAGAGAGAGATGGAGTCTTGCTCTGTCATCGGCCAGGCTGGAGTGCAGTGGCATGATCTTGGCTCACTGCAACCTCCATTTTCCATGTTCAAGCAATTCTCCTACCTCAGCCTCCTGAATAGCTGGGATTACAGGTACCCTCCATCATGCCCGCCTAATTTTCGTATTTTTAATAGAGACAGGGTTTTGCCATGTTAGCCAGGCTGGTCTCGAACTCCTAATCTCAAATGATCCTCCTGCCTCTCAGTAATATATTTGAAGTAATATTTAATATACTCATGTTAAGTGAAGTGAATATTTAAGGTATTCATGTATACTGTTTTCATTTTTTAATGTCTGTGCTTAATATGAGGTCTAGTTTACAAAAAATGTTAGTCCTCATAAAAAAGCTCATTTTATACTAAATTTTTATTAATTATTCTTTTAAGATTTTCTTATTATTAAAGAGAAAATGTCTTGTATAACATAGGAATTCATCTTTTCAATCTTTTTCTCCTTTTTACATATGTCTCAACTACGAATTAGTCTGGACTCTTAATTTACAAAATTCTGTTATGATTTTCTTTAAAAAATAATGTACACCTATAGTGGCCTGTTTTATTACTAGCATTGTCATAAATGCTTTAGTATAAATGAATTAAGAAAAATGTTTTTAAAATATATTTTGGGGCTTAAGCAATGAAAAAAAATGTTGTGTAGAAAGATATACTTTCACTTTTGGCAACTATTTTACGACAATAAATTCTCACCAGTCATAGATTATTTTTGTACAGTACATATTTATTAGTATATCTAATCAATAAAGCTTTGTCTTCTTAGAATGGGAAATACTCAGATTGTTTATTAGATGACATTAGAAATGACATTCTAAATTTTTTATGCACTAGAATCTTGTGATATCCCAGTATTTATGAATGCCAGAGCTAAAAATGACTTCACATGGTTTAAGCTGAATGACACATTGGACTATGAATGTCATGATGGTTATGAAAGCAATACTGGAAGCACCACTGGTTCCATAGTGTGTGGTTACAATGGTTGGTCTGATTTACCCATATGTTATGGTAAGTACTGGTTTTTCAGAAATTCATTTTCAAAATGAAAATAAATCTGTGTTCCAATTTTAAAAATTTGAATTATATAGAGGAATTGTTAAGGAATGTTGATTAAAATCAAAGTATCTCCTGATTTGACATAAACTGGGAAAAGAAGGGAGTTTTGAAAATATCTCTTAAGTAGTGCATTAAATTAATACTTCCTATGGGCCACCTACCTTCCAGATTTGTGATTATAGTATAATTGCTTTTGTTACCCTAAATAAAAGCTTTCGAATTATTTAGAACCTAGCACTCATTACCAAAATTATAGTTGGTTACAACTTCCTCAGCTAATTTGTTTTTTTAATTTCTACTTTACATCTTCTATCTTGTGTGTTAATTTCTGTACTTTCTGAGTGTAGTTCTTTATTTTCTAAATTTGACAAGTTCTGAAGACCATTACATGAATCTCATTTACGTTTCTCAATCAGCCATCTATTTTTCAGGGTTAGAAGAAGGATTGACTCTGTGGGAAAACAAGTATATGCAGAGTGTTCCAAGGCAAAGAAAAATATGTGCAAAGCTGTAAAAAAAAAACAATATATTTCAAGGTGGTAAAGCAGAGTCTATCCTGCTGAGGCTAGATGGGAGGCAAGGAAACAATTATCCAGATCAGCTCAAGGCATCATATCATTTGGATCCATTTTATGACTAATGAAAACCCATAAAAGAGTTTTAAGAAAAGGAATGGTATAATTTGATTTCTAGTTTTGTTGGATTGTTTTCCTGGATGCTGTACTTTTTGTAGGCAAGAGGCGACACCATGAGTCCAGGTAGGGTGAGAAAGTGTGGGGACTGAGAGAGAGTGATGATAGGGGAGGTGCAGAGCAGAAGGCTGATTTGGAAAACATTTAGGTGATGAAAAGTACAGGTGATGTTACTAAATGTTGGGTGTGAAAAAGAGTGAGATTAAGGGACTCACATGTTTGTTTTCAATTGTTTTCTCACAAGTATGTAGGTAAATGGCAATACCATTTTGTAAAATGGTACTGACTGGATAGAAAGCATTTTGAGAGGGCTTTGCAACTTTTGACTTGGACACATTATGATTGAGTCTCCAATGGAAAATCAAAACTGGATATGTGAACTGTGGAGTTGGATATGCATCTTGAGAGAAGATATGCATTTCGGAGTATCGTCATATAAATGATGACGCTAAATTGGATAAGAATACAGAATGAAAAGAGCAAAGAGCTCAAGATGAAGCCCTGAAACATTACCACATTTATATATAAGACAGAAGAGCAATAGATAGTAAAGAAAATGGGGAAAAAAGGAGGACCCAGAGAAACAGGAGAAAAAATCTAGAATGTTGCCATAGACATAAAAATAAGGAAATTATTAATGAAAAGGGAGTGTAACAGATTGCTTAATAAGTCATCCTGTCTGAATTCTAATTCCACTGCTTGCTGGGCATGTATCTTTGGCCAACACAGCAAGTCTATTTGAAGCTTTGTTGACTCTTTCTTGTTGGTAAAATGTCACATATTTACAAACAGTTCTAATATTTCAAAGGATTGTGTTAGTTAGCAGACTAAAATATTTATAAATATTTATTGCCATAGTGCCTTATATAATAAAGTCAAAGAAGTTGTAATTTAATTACTTTAATATCATTATCAAAGTGATAAATATTTCCAATTTAGTTATTATATTCTGTTCAGAAATTGTGATGGATTAGGTAAGGTACAGGCCAATGACAAGTGTAACAAAAATGGTTTTTAATAGAATAGAAGAGACAGACCCTACATAGAATCTGCCAATAAAAATAATGAGCAAGACATTCAATACAGACTGTGGACATAACTCTTTCAAGATTCTGGCTTTGAATCTAATAGGAAGATCAGAATATTGCTTGAGGAAAGTTGTGCACTGAAGGGAGAATTAAAAGAAAAAAGATGGAAGACACCAGAGCAGATACAGCAAAAGGGGAGCTGCAAAGGCCGAACACATAACTTACATAGTTGCCCTGAGAAAATGCGAGGGGAAAGGATTCACAGCTACTGTGGAGGTATTGTGCTTTGGTGGCAACAGGACCGCTTACAACCTTGTGACAGTTGGCAACAGGACTGCTTACAACTTTGTGACAGGAGATGGGAAGGAAAATGAGCAGTAACGTTGGAGAATGGTAGAAGCTGATGGATTCTGTTTTGAAGTATGAGACATGGTCATCTGAGATTGAATAGTGTGTGGGCGAAGGAGGAGGAAGAGTACTAGGTAGAATAGAAAAGTTTTGAAATAGTCACAGCTGAGAAAGAGAATGAGTATATTGTAGATGAAAGGCAGTGTCAAAGGTCCAGTTAAATTTGACTCATTCCTGCTGTTGTAAACACCTATCATAGGACAGGAGAAAATGGTGAAAACACAAGCACAGGTCTACTTATCCAGAGATTTTATTCTAATATAAGACAGTGGAAAACTAAAAAGAGATAAGCCAAATATCCAAGTAATAAAAATATTTAAAATATATTTTATGTATCACTGTGTTCAGAGAAATAGAAAATCCAATAATTGAGATAGAAAATAGGAGGGAAGGAACTGGAGATCTGTTTTACATAGGAAGTCATCTATGCAAAGCATGGTTGAAAGCCATTCGTTATAGTGAGAAGGGTATGTGCAACAGCTGAGGCAGCGAAGAACTTGACCTTTTTAATAAAATTCAAAGATCATAAAATCTGAATCCTGGATTTAGTGGAGGAGAGAGACATTTGATAACATTGGAAGAGTAGGCATGGATCATAAAGAGGTTGAGTTTTGTTCTAATTGAGAGGAGGAGGCTTAATTTAAGAGACTCATAAATTTCTTTTCTGTGATGATAGGTAAATTTAGGTTTTATGAAGCCAGAAGCTTTTACAATTTTGAGGGGTCGTCTTCAAAAAAGAACACAAAATTGTGAATATATTGCTTCAGTAGTCTTTCCAATCACCGGACATGAAATGAAAACCTAAAGGAGAGAAAGTTGGAGTGGCGGACATAGCAGTAGAAGCTGATGTAGAAAATGTTTTTCTATTGCAAATTGTACAAAGACTTAGGATCATTTGAACACATAACTAGGAATTTGCTAGTATAGTACAGGCCTCCAAACATTAAACGAAGAAATACCAGCTTAGTATTCTTTTCAAATATTCTTCTCTCAGCCATGTAACAGAAAACTGCATGTGGATTAACAGACATCTGAGTATATTTCAAGTGTCCTAGGAGGTCTCTTCTTTGTGGAAAGGTTTCCACAGAATTGTTATTATGGAGCACTTAAGCTAAATAAGGAGTATGTATCTCAGAGTTAAAAATTCATATTAACATTTCACATATCTAGTACTAGGACTTAGGGTTTTGAGTTTTAGATGAAGAAAAATATTTCTAATTCATGGAGTGTCCATTCACATTCTTCTCTAAATCACGTTTTGTAAGTTATTACCTCCATATAAATACAGCATTTGAATAATACCCAATAATCAAGATCTTAACTTTTCTTTTTAAGATAATGCTTTTCACAATATTACTACAGACAGAATTTATATAAAATTAGCACAAAATATGTGAACAAACACACATACAAAAAAAAGAATTGCTATGTAGAAGATTGGTATAGACTTTTAGGAGAGAAATCCCAGTGATTCTCATTCAAGTGTGATTTTCTCAAATAATCTGCAAAACTCATTAAAACAAACACAAAAGCAAATTTCTGTAGTTATTATTTTGTGACATTACTTTTAAGAATAGTTTTAAATCTAATTTTGTAATTGTATTTTAATAATTGAGGTTATGATGTAATTAATTTTCTTTTTAGTATGATTCTAATTTATGAATTCTAGCTTGTACTTTTCTAAGTTAGCAAGAAAGGAGGATTCTGAATAAGAAAAATAATATTTTGGATAATATTTAGTAATGTTGCTGATTTTTAAAAATTATAAACATGTAAGAGATAATTTTACACATTTCTTATCTGAATCAGAATAATTATCAAATTTATTAAACATTGATATAAATAGTACATATAACAAAAATTGTTATATGTTAACATAAATATTCAGGATACCTAGAATTTGCCTTTCCATGTGAACTTGAAAATTTATCTTGGTTTGTTTTCTTTATTTGTAATATATTAATTATGCATTTTTTATATTTTTTCTAACTTAAAATATATTAGAAATGCTATTTTGGGTTCTTTTTCCTTGATTACATTAAACAAAAATACCAATTTTAATTAATTTCTTAGTGCATACATCTTCACTAATAAATCTTTGATGATAATTTACCTTTTTGTGATGTATATGTCAGTCATCAAGAATTATAAACATGATGAGACCAGAAATCATTTGAGGTTGTTTAGTTTCAGTTAAATAAAGTTATCCTTGACTCTGCAATGACAGATATTATACCATCATTATTCTTGGGATCCTCCCCAGTTCTATTATAAATTTAACTTCTTAAGATATTTCCATGGTGTTTTCTGATGTGTTCCTTTAATTTTTAAGATTTTAATTTCTATGTTTTATACGCTTAGATGGTCCAAATGCAGTTCTGTTGCATGGATATATTGCATAGTGGTGAAGTCTGTACTTTTAGTGTATTCATCACCCAAATACTGAACATTGCACCCATTAGGTAATTTCTTATTCCTCACCCTCTTGCTATCCTGCCACATTTCTGAGTCTCCAATGTCTGTTACTCAGCACTCTCTGTCCACATGTACACATTATTTAGCTCTCACTTATAAGTGACAATATGCGGGATTTTACTTTCTGAATCTGAATTATTTTACCTAAAATAATGGCCTTTAGTTTTATACATGTTGCTTCTGAAGGCATGATTTTATTCTTTTTTTTCTTTTTATTTTTTGTTTTGGCTGCGTAGTATTCTATGGCATATATCTATACCACATATTCTTTATCCAATCATCTGTTGGTGGACAGTTAGTTTGATTCCATATTATTGCTACTGTGAGTAGTGAGGCTATAAACATATGAGTCTGGGTATCATTTTGATATGATAATTGATTTCCTTTGGGTAGATACACAGTAGTGGGATTGCTGGGTGAAATGGTAGTTCTGTTTTTAGTTCTTTGGGAAATGTCCATTCTGTTTTCCATAGAGGTTGTACTAATTTACATTCCCACCAACAGTGTATAAGCATTCTTCTTTCTCCTCACTGTCACCAACATTTATTATTTTTTGACTATTTGACAGTGGCCACTGTGTCTAATGTAAGATGATAACTCATTTTTTAATTCGCATTTCTCTGATGATTACTGATATTGAGTTTTTTTTTCATATTTCTTGGTCATTTTCATGTCTTCTTTTGCAAAATATCTCTTAATATCCTTTGTCCACTTTTTCATGGGATTATTATTTTTTTTTCTTGTTGTGTTGTTTCAGTTCTTTGCAGATTCTGGATATTAGCCCTTTTTCAGATTCATAGTTTGCAAATATTTTCTTCCATTCTGAGGTTGTCTGTTTACTCTGTTTATTATTTCCTTTGCTGTGCAGAAAATTTTTAGTTTAATTCACAATCACCCAGAAGCAGGTCATTTAATTTTCATGTATATGGATAGTTTTGAAAATTCTTTATGATATTGATTTATAGTTATATTTCACCATGTTCTGATAAGATACTTGATATTATTTCTAAGCTTTAAAATTTTGGGAACTTGCTTTGTAGCTGTAGCCTAGCATATGGTCTGTTTTGGAGAATGTTCCATGCACAGGTGAGAAAAACATATATTCTGAGGTTGTTGGGTGGAATGTCGTTAAAATGTCTGTTAGGTCCATTTGTTCTACAGTCCAATTTAAGTATAAGGTTTCTTTGTTTATTTTTTTGTCCCGGCAATCTGTCTAGTATAGTCATTGGGGGTGTGGAGGTTGCTTGCCCTCATTATATTGCTGTTTATCTTTCTACTTAGCTCTAGTAGCATTTCATTTATGAATCTGAGTGCTGAGGTTTTGAGTGCATATATATTTAGAATTGTTATATCTTCTTGCTTCCTTTATCATTATATAATGAACTTCTTGTCTTTTTTTCTCTTGATTTGAAATTTTTTTTATATATAAATATAACTATACCAAATGCTTTTTGTTTCTGTTGTTCAAAATATCTGTCTCCATACCTTTACCATGAGTTTGTATAGGTTTCTCTAAGTTAGGTGGGTTTCTTGTGAGCAGCATGTGGTTGGTTTCTGTTTTCCAAATTTGGTCCAAAAATCTATATCTTTTAAGTGGAACATTTAATCTATTTATGTTAAAAGTTAATATTGTCATGTGAGGTTTTGTTCTTGTCATTATGTTAGTTGTTACCTAGCTGGTTTGTAGTCTCAACTGTGTAATTTTTTAATAAGACCTGTGAGTTTTGTACTTTTGCATGTCTTTATGATAGTGAGTATTTACCTTCTATTTCCATGTTCAGGACTCCCTGGATCATTTCTTGTGGGGTGAATTCCTAAAGTGGATTTCTAGTGGTGATGAACTTCCTTAGTATTAGCTTGTTTGGGAAAGACTTTATATATTCTTCATTTATGAAGTTTAGTTTAGCAAAATACAAAATATATCTCTAATATATGTTTTTTCAATAAATATGAGCTAATCTTTCTTTAAGAACCCTGAAAATAGGACACAACATCTTCTGGCTTGTAAAGTTTCTGCTGAGAAGTCCACTGTTAGTCTTATGAGATTTCCTTTATAGTTGATTAGATGCTTTTCTCTTGCTGATTTTATAATTTTTCCCGTTCACATTGACTTTAGATAGCCTGATGACTATATGTTTGTAGAAGTTCATCTCGCAATGCATCTTCCTGGTGTTATCTGAGCCTCTTGTATAAGGATGTCTATGTCTCTAGCAAGAGGGCAAGAGGAGATAAATTTTCCTCAAAAAGGTTTTTTTAGCTTTTTCTTCTCCCTCAAGAATATCTATAACTCTTAAGTTTTCTCATTTTTTAGAACGTCATTTTTCTCAAAACCTTTGCTCATTAAAAAATGTTATTTGCTCTTTATTTTTGTCTGACAGGGTTAATTGGAAAGACCTGTCTTCAAGCTCTGAGAGCAAGTTTTTCTGCTTGATGTAATCTGTAATTAAATCTTTCAACTGTATTTTGTAATTCTTCAATGAATTTTTAATTTCCATAAGTTCTATTTGTTTTTTAAAAAATATTTTTAGTACATTTTTCATTCATATCCTGAGTTTTTTTCTAATTTCTTTGTGCTGCTTTTCAACTTTCTCTTGGACTCCATTTAGCTACTTTAAAATAAATATTTTAAATTCTTTGGTATTTCAAAGATTTTATTTTGGTTAGGACTTTTTGCTGAAGAGTTAGTGTGATCCTTTGCGAGTGTTGTAATACGCTGTTTTAAATCATACTTCCAGAAATGTTTCAGTGGTTTCTTCTCATCCAGCTGAACTATCCCTTCTTATTTTTAAGTCCAGTTTCCAACAGACGGGATTTTTTTTTCCGCTTTGAGAATATGACTACGATGTATGTTGCATAGGGCTATTTGGTTTAGGTTCTGGGTTCTTTCAGTGGTAAAGACTCTGTTTGAGTACATTGGTTAGAGATAACTTTTGCATGATGGCTTTCTTAATTGCTGGTTGTAATAGTTATGTACTGGGTGTATGACGAGGCTTACTGCCTCCTGAAGGGCTGGTATGGAGGACTTCGCAGAAAACTAACCTTGTTCTGCATCATGCCCTAGTGTCAGCATTTTGCACTGGGCTGTGCAGTTCAACATTCAGGACAGTAGGTGGCGCGGACAGGTAAGAGCCAGCCGCAGCAGAGGCAGATGAGCCTACGCTTGTCACTGTTTATGGGAGACTCTCTGTTGCCCCAAGGAATGGACTGATCTGTGAAAGGTGGTCTGAGGAGCTGGGGACAAAGTGGGGTAGATCTGTACCACTAAGCTCACCCTTGGATGCTCCAAGGATGAGCACAAGCACCAGCCCTGACAGGGGTGTCAGGGGAAGAAGCTGGGGACATACCCGTAGCTTGTCTTTCTTGCAAGCCTGGCTTCATTGGGCACATCACCAGTGGAGTTGTAGCCACCCCTAATACCCCTACAATGTCCGTCCTCTGGTGTGTCTACACCAGTCTCCTTTGCGAGTGACCACAGCTATGAACACAGAATTGGGTCCACGGGACATGTTCCCCTCTCTACATCCGTGCCCAAGCGCTGGGACCATTGGGCTCCTGGGATGGATCTATACTCCTCCCTTGCAGAGCCAAACACCGCGTCTGCGTGTCTGCTGGAAGTGGCGTAGTCATTTTCAGCCCACAAGCAGGTTGCTCTTGCACACAGGAAAGTGAATGCTACAGTCTTCTTTGCCACAAGGGGTGTTCCTTTGTTGCACTTTCCATTAGGAATAGCCTTCCTGGTGGTTAAACTATTGGGAATGCTGTAACTCCTTTGGGTCCAGCCAGCTATGGGTGACTGCCACATCCAAGCAGGTGCCAGGGAATATTTGTGCGGCTCTGGTGTTATGGGGACAGAGGGCTGAGGTTCCTGGGTAGGAAACAGTCCCCACGTGAGTGCACTGCAGGCATGAAACCTACCACTGCAGCTCAGGCCCAAGGGGAAGGCAGATGACCCTATTCAACTAGCAGTTTGGTGTAATGCCCTCAAGAAGTTCCCAAATCTCCACTCACACCAGTGTGTGTGTTCACGAAGGCAGAAGAGCTCTCTGATGGCTTGGATCCACACGGTGAGCTGCAGGGAGCCCAGAAGACTCCTACCTACACTTTCTATGAGGTCCCACAGGGTCCTAGTCAACCTTTTCCAGGCTCTTGCTTCTATCTTTTTCCATGCTTTGGCTTCTCTCCATGGTTTCTCTATGACGCTCCTGCACCCTCTCTTAAATATTTTTCAAGTTATGATCATTTACCTGTAACTTTGGTTCTTCTTTCTGAGGAGAACTGGTGTCCAAACTCCTTAGTCAGTCATCTTGTTTTCAAAAAGCCCCAATTCTGGTCTATATGCACTTTTCTTTTTTAATATGAGAGAGTAATTTCATGTTTTGAGTAAAAAAAGTAATATTAAATTTCATTAATGTCAGTGATTAAAACTAGATTCATTGTAAATAAGTTGAATTTACAAATTAATTTTTAGAACAGATATATTTCAATACCATAACATTATAATAAAGTTCCATTTCAATTTAGACAGCATATAAAACATAATATGTAGCATTCTTTACAGGAAAAAGGATTTATCTGATGCCCCTCTGTATGACCCAATATCAACTTCACTTTATTGTGGCATATGTAAAATTAACTTTGGCAATGATTAATTATATATTCTCATGAAATTATTTTACCTTTTTTAAGAAAGAGAATGCGAACTTCCTAAAATAGATGTACACTTAGTTCCTGATCGCAAGAAAGACCAGTATAAAGTTGGAGAGGTGTTGAAATTCTCCTGCAAACCAGGATTTACAATAGTTGGACCTAATTCCGTTCAGTGCTACCACTTTGGATTGTCTCCTGACCTCCCAATATGTAAAGGTGAATGCTTATCTTACAATTGCTGAAATAAGAATTAGAACTTTGAATACCAACTTTTTTTTTCTTAATTTTGTTTGGGTTCCCATTGCCTGTAATCTAATGAATAAAGTCAAATATTTGCCTGTGAAGGACATGTATTGAGTACTGAATACCTGAGATTCAGTCACTTAAGTTAATCTCCACTGTTTCTTGAACGATGTGCTGGAAGTATTCCTAGACACACAGGTGTTGTCGGTCTTAGTCTACTTTAGGTTTATGTTTCTATAAAGGAATAACTGAGTCTGGATGATTTATAAAAATGTTTTATTTGGCTCACTATACTCATGACTATAAAATTCAAGATCGGGCATCTGCATTCGGTGAGAGCCACAGAATAAGGGTAGAAAGGGAAGAGGAGCCACTGTGTCCAGAGAACACATGATGAGAGAGGAAGCAAGAGAGAGAGCAGGGCAGTGACAGGCTCTTTTTAAGAACCAGCTCTTCCAGGAGCTAATAGAGTGAGAACTCACCCTGAGAAGGGGCATTCATCTCTTCATGAGAGATCCATACCCGTGATCCAAACATCTCCCATTAGGCCCCACCTGAAACACTGGGGATGAAGTTTCAACATGGGGTTGGAGGTGACAAACATTTAAACCATACTAGTGGCTGACAATGGAGGGATTTCTTTGTTGATTTTCATTTTGCTTGAAATGTCAACATCCATTCTGGACATTTTATATAGTGTGGGCTGTAACTTAAGTTTCACTGAGTGTGTCTAAACAATATTTAAGCAGCTTATATTCAGTTCAGTTGCTTGTATTGATTAGTCAAACTTAAAGTATGTTGATCAAATGCTTGCCTCAGTTATGATATTTTTCCAAAATGTTATGATAAAATGTTTCCATGAAATGTAAAAATTAACATGATTTTCATAACCACATTTGCTAATTGGTTTTCTTGCATCTTTAAGATATCTAGAAGTCTGAGCGTATTTTAACATTTTAATATACCTTCAATATGACAATTTAGTATAAGTAATACAATATGAACACCATTCTTGATTGTTTAGGATGCTATAATAAGTTACATAATGAAGAATACATGAATAAAAGAAGAAAATCTTTCCATTTTACTGAATTTTTATATTGTAAAACAGACAATTTAACCATTATTTACATAGTATTTCTACTATAGAGCAAGTACAATCATGTGGTCCACCTCCTGAACTCCTCAATGGGGATGTTAAGGAAAAAACGAAAGAAGAATATGGACACAGTGAAGTGGTGGAATATTATTGCAATCCTAGATTTCTAATGAAGGGACCTAATAAAATTCAATGTGTTGATGGAGAGTGGACAACTTTACCAGTGTGTATTGGTAATGTATAAAATATTAATATTTAAACTTGTCAAAACTTTTGTATTTTGTATCTAAAACACATACATCATGTTTTCACACTAAACTTTTTTTGTAAAATTCACATAGTGGAGGAGAGTACCTGTGGAGATATACCTGAACTTGAACATGGCTGGGCCCAGCTTTCTTCCCCTCCTTATTACTATGGAGATTCAGTGGAGTTCAGTTGCTCAGAATCATTTACAATGATTGGGCACAGATCAATTACGTGTATTCATGGAGTATGGACCCAACTTCCTCAGTGTGTGGGTGAGAATACCCTTCTTAAATCAACATTTAACAAAGTTTAATATTTTTATTGTAAAAACAATAATTGCAACTATATTTTTGAAATTTACAGATATGCCTCAACATGTCCAGTCTTCAGTATGAGACCAATCTTTTGCATATTGCTTATAATTCAATATGTGTCTAGAAAGAAAAAACAAAGCCAGTAATGTAATTTTATGAATCTTTCTGCGTCTGATAACAGTATTGTTTATATTTAAAAGTGTGAAGCAACATTTTACTTATAAAATTGTCATGTGAGGCCAGGGTGGTTGCTCACGCCTATAACCTCAACACTTCAGGAGGCCAAGGCAAGAAGATTGCTTGAGGCCAGGAGCTAGACACTAGTGTGGGCAATATAGCAAAAGCCCATCTCTATAAAAAAAATTTTGTAATTAGTTAAGGTGTGGTGGTGCATGCCTGTAATCCAGCTACTTGGGAGGCTGAGGAGGAATGATTGCTTAAGGCCAGGAATTCGAGATTGCAGTGAGCTCTATTGTGCATTCCAGCCTGGGCAACAGAGTAAGACTCTTTCTTTAAAAAACAAAAATATTAAAAAATTATCATATGATTAAATATGAGTACTAATTACTGAGAAATTATAACAGTTTTATATAAAATATAAATATTATTGTTATTATATGGTACTCCTTTTTAGGCACTGAGAAGCAAAGAAACAAAGTTGACAAAATACCTACTTACTACTCTCCCATAGGATTCTTTTCTCTCTTAAAGCTTCCAAAAGTGATAATTTTTCAGTTTGTTCCATATCAGCCAAAATAAGTTAATGTGCTGCAGGGTTGGTGGGCCACAGGCCCTCTACGTCAGTGGTATAGCTGAGTGACATGAGGTAGTCAGGGACTGAGTCAGGACGTAAACAAATCTCATTGACGGACTTCACACTGTAAATCTCATGTCTTGATCAGCAAGAAGGCAAGGTGATTCACTTACAGTGTGACTTGAGATGTACAATCTTTAAAATCATTTTGCCTCTTTGATGACTAACCGGGAGGATCTTGGGGACCCTCATTCACTTTTCTCTAAACTGAGATTTTTCCTAAAGTTTTCCTGGGTCCTGAATTCTAAGAGTCCTAATGTCCAATCATACTTATTTATCCAGTGAAATATCCAATGATATTTTGTATTTCCCAAAGAATAAAATGTCTTCTGACAGGTATCTCTAACATTTCAGCGACAGAATACAGGGCTTATATTTTGACATAATAGCATTTTGATGCAATGTGATCAGGAATAACTTGGTTGGTGAAATTTATAATGATTAAGTCATAATTTTACCATGCTAATACCATTTACTTTATAACTATTTTTATGTAATAGTTTGATTCTTATCATTTGAATTTTCATAAAAATATATTTATTTTATAGCAATAGATAAACTTAAGAAGTGCAAATCATCAAATTTAATTATACTTGAGGAACACTTAAAAAACAAGAAGGAATTCGATCATAATTCTAACATAAGGTACAGATGTAGAGGAAAAGAAGGATGGATACACACAGTCTGCATAAATGGAAGATGGGATCCAGAAGTGAACTGCTCAAGTAAGCTCTTATTTTGTTTTCAGAAATGTATTCTATTTCTCATTTGGAAAAGTAATAGGCACGTGTGTCTTTTAAAAACTTTAGCTATTTATTATTACAAATGCTCCTGAATAAGGCAGGTAAATTAGAAACTAATGAAAACGCTGTTCCTAATATTAACTGTGCCCTGTGAATTAGTTACCTTTAGTATAAACACACACACACACACACACACACACACACACACACACACACACACACACATAAACCAGGCACTACATGTCATCATTACTGTTGGAGGACCAGTGCTTCTCATTCCTTTTCTTGTCAACAAATGTTCCTGTGCCTATACCTCTGTCTATGCCAATAACTACTATGTATCTGTTTGTATATGTCTGTATGCATGTATGTATGTATCTATATCTATTTCTGTTGATTCATTTATTTAATCTATCTCTCTGTCTATTCATCTATCTGTTCATCTACCTAATCATCTATTTATCTATTAATTTATTGTTTATCTATCTTGAAAAGTTAGTCGTATTGACACATACAGTTTCACTCGAATAGTGTAGGTTTTATTCCAGTCTTCTCACATTTTATATCTGTATTTTGCTATCCAATTGTGGGTTTCCTTGCCTCACTAGCTTCAATATTTTTACCAATGTCTGCCAGTCTAGGATATACAGAAAACATTGACAACCAATACAAAAACTAATCTGCTATCAACATTTCAATATGTTTAGAGTCCTTAAAGAAGCAAATAATATATATATATGCAGTGAAGTGTACACGTTCTACAGTTTTTTCTTGAAGTTTTATAGTTTTAGCCATTCTATATAGATTTATTAAAATGATCGTATAGTTATCGTCCTTTCTGTTAATGGGATGCCTCACCTTTACTAATTTGCCTATGTTAAACAACCTTTACATTTCTTGGATTAAACCCATTTGATCATAGTGAATGATCTTTTTAATGTGCTGTAGGATTTGTTTTCCTAGTATAGTGTTGAGGGGTTTTGTACCTATGTTCATCAGGGGATTTTGCCTGTAGTTTTCTATTTGCGTTGTGTCCTTGTCTGGTTTTGGTTCCAGAGTAATGTTGGGCCACTAGAATGAGTTAGAAAAATGATCTCCTCTTCAAATTTTGGAGTCGTTTTAGAAGAATTGGTATTAGTTCTTTCTAAAATGTTGTTATAATTCAGCAATGAAGCCATCAGGTCTTGGATTTTCTTTGATGGGAAACATTTTATTACTGACTTAATCTCTTGCCTCATGATTACTCTGTTCAGATTTTCTATTTCCTCTGAATTAATCGTCGTAGGCTGTGTGTCTAGAAATTTATCCATTTCTTCTAGGTTATCCAATTTCTTGGCATATAATTGCTAATAATGGTCTCTCATTATACTTTGTATTTTTGTGATATCAGTTGTAATATCACCCTTTTCATCTCCGATTGTGTGTTTCTTTAAGCCGTATCTCTCTTTTTCAGTTATTCTGGTTAAAGCTTTGTCAATTTTTGATTATCTAAAAAAAAAACTATTTTCATTGATATTTTGTACTGCTTTGGGGGCTCTATTTTACTTGCTTTTACTCTGATCTTTATGATTTCCATCCTTATACTAATTTTGGAATTGACTAGTTTGTTCATGTTTTTCTGCTTCTTTGAGGTGTACTACTAGACTGTTTATTTGAGTTCTTTCCACTTTCTTGATATAGGCAATTATTCCTAAAAACATCAATCTTAGAACTACTTTTGCTGCATCCCATAAGTTTTGCTACGTTTTGTTTCCATTCTCCTTTTCTCAAAATATTTTTAAATTTATTTAAAATGGTTTGACCCTATGATTGTTTCAGAGCATATTGTCTAATTTTCACCTAATTTAAAATTTTCCATAGTTCCTCCTATTATTGATTTCTCATTTCATACCTTTGTTGTCAGAAAAGTGACTTGATATGATTTCAGTCTTCTTGAATTTGATAAGACTTGTTTTGTGGCCTAACATATAACATATTCTGGGGAATATTCTGTGTGCATTTGAGAAGAATATGTGTTTTTTTGTTATGTGGAATGTTCTTTATATGTCTGTCCAATCTATTTGGTATAAATTATTGTTTAAGTTTAATGTTTCCTTATTGATATTCTGTCTGGATCATCTGTCTCAATGTTGAAAGTAAAATATTGATATCCCCTACTATTACTGTGTTGCAGCCCACATCTCCATTCAGATTCCTAAATGTTTCCTTTATATATTTAGTTGCTTTGATGTTGGGTGCATATATAGGTTTATAACAGTTGTATTATCTTGACAAATTGACCCCGTTATCATTATATAATAACCTTCTTTGTACCTTTATACAATTTTTCCCTTAAGTCTATTTTGTCTGAAATGAGTATAACTACCCCTGTTCTCTTTTAGTTTTTATTTTTATAGGTTTTTTTCCATGCCTTCACTGCAATCTGTGAATTTACGTTACAGTGAAGTAAGTCAATTGTAAGCAGTTTATAATTGGGTATTAATTTTTGATTTATTTAGTCATTCTATGCCTTTTGATTGTAGAATATATTCCATTTCCATTTAAAGTAATTTTAGATAGGTAAGGATTTATAGTGGTAATTTGTTAATTGTGTTCTGGTTGTTTTTTAAATTCTTTGTTTCTTTCTTGCTTGCTTTATTCATGGTTTGATGACTTTCTGTAGCCATATGCTTAGGATTTTTTCTTTTAATCTTTTGTGTATCTATTAGATGTTTTGCTTTTGGCTATCCTTAGGCTTGCATAGCATACCTTATAAAAGGCTATTTGAAGTTGTAGTTATCCTTAGGCTTGCATAACATATCTTATAACAGGCTATTTTAAGCTGATAGGAACTGAATTTTGATTACATATAAAATATCTAAATTTTACTCTGCTCCTCCCATGTTTTCTCTTTGATCACATACTTTGCATCTTTCAATAATTCGTATCTCTTAACAAAGTTTGTAGCTTCAGTTGTTCTTAGCACTTTTGCTTTTAACCTTTATGCTAGCTGTATTTACCCATCACTATTACAGTATTAGAGTGTTTGAATTTCATATTGTGCTTACTTTTACTAGTAAGTTTTATACTTTAACATCTTCATGTTACTAATTAGCATCCTCTTCTTTCACCTTCAAGAACTCCCTTTAACATTTCTTGTAAGGCAGGAAAGTGTCCTTATGCTCTCTCAGCTTTTTTTCAATCTCAGAAAGCCTTTATCACTCCTTTGTTTTTAAGACAGAACAGTGGAATCTAGAATTATTCCTTGGCAGTTATTTTCTTTCAGAATTTTGAGTATATCATTCCATTTCCTTATGGCCTGCAAGGTTTCTGTTGAGTAATCCACTGATAGTCTTGTGGAAATTCCATTTTATGTAACCATTCACTTTTCATTGGCTTTTTTCAATACTTCGTCTATAACTTTTGATAATTTTATTGTGTTATGTCTTAAAGTGACTATCTTTTATTAAACTTATTTGATTTCCTTTGAGATTTCTGGGTGTGGGTTTCTATTTCTTTCCCAGTTGTTGAAAGTTTTCTGTCATTATTTTTTTGAATATATTTTCTGTATCGTTGTGTTTCTTTCTGTTTTTAACATGGTGATAATGCATACGTTATTCCACATGGTAGTATTCCATCTGGATCTTAAGCTATCTTCACTTTTATTTATTTATGTGTTTATTTTGGTTCTCAGATATGGTGATTTTCAGTAATTTGACTTCAAGTTCACTAATTCCTTCTTCTCTTTCATCTAGTCTGCTGATGAATACCTCTTTAAAACTTTTCCGTTCAGTTATAGTATTCTCAAATTTGTGATTTTTGTTTGGTATTTTTAAAATACTTTCTACCTCTTTGTTGAAGTAGTTAATTTGTTTTTGCATTGCTCTCTTGGTCTCAGTGAGTATCTTTATGACCGTTATTTTGAATTCCTTCTTGAGTAAAACACCTATATCCACTTCCCTCAGGTCAATTTCTGGAGACTCATCTTGTTCTTTTGTTTGGAGTTATGTTATCTTGTTTCTTTATTTTCTTTAACTCACAGTGTTTCTATGCAATAGATAAGACAATGGCCTTTCTCAGTCTTATCAGACTGGCTTCATATAGGAGAAAGACCTCACTAATTTTTCCAGCCAGAGATTTTCATGTGCCTCTCAAGTCTTTGTGCGGACTGCTGTCTCTTATTTTTTGTGGCCCCCTGGAGGTTAGAATGTGCCACATCTTTTCAGGACCTGGGACCAACAAGTTAGGAGCCAGGAGGTCTAGATGTAGCTGAAAATATTGAAGACTTGGCTGTGTATTTACTTACTTCTATTTTCATAGTGAAAGTGAATGTGCGTGTTTATCTCCCACTCTCTCTCTGTATTACACCAAGTAAAGAATCTGTGGCTAATACCTGTACTAATATTCAGGCTGCATGCTCTGATCCTGAAGAGGTATCTGCTTGAAATGAGTCCATTGTATTACCAGCTTTTTGTATTCTGTGATGTAGGGCCTTTCAGGAATGCAGATCTCTATCATCTCCCAGTGTGAGTTTGTTAAGGAGACCATCTCTTGAGTTGGAGCTATAGAAGTGATGACCTTTGAATGCATGGCTAAACTTGGTCCAGGAAGAATGGATAAATCTGAATTTATCATTGGGGCGAGACTCATGAAGTGCCAAACTTTGGCTTTGGCTGCGGGAAGATTATTGTTTGTTTGCGTCATTAGATACCCTGTGCAAGCTCGATAGAGGCCAGTTCATTAAGTAGCCAGTGGAAGTATGTGTCCTAAGCCCTTTCGACAGAGAAATGGAAATTGAACTTTCTCTTCCCTTTTCTGCACTGTTCCAATTTGGCATAGCGCCTGGAGTTTTTACATAGCATTTTAAGACCATCTATTTGCTTTATGATCTATGGAGACTGGTATTTTTCTAATATCTGCTGTGACAGTTAAGAGTTTTAAGAGGAGTCCTTTTGGAGGTAACTGTAAAGGTTGTAGCACTTGATGGATGACACAAACCTTTTTGAGGATAAACAGGGGAGCTGCATTTTAAAAACCATTTCTTTGCACTGCTCTTGGGCAATGAAGCTCCTGGAAGTGCTTACACACCCATATAAAACGCCATTTCTTTTTTCAGTGGTCTAGATAGACTCTGGACATATTTTGTGCCCTCTACTCCCAGAACTAAGAGCTTTAGAATACAGTCCCTGAATGAAAGTTGTAAAAGTTAGGGCACTCAAGTTTGTGTGGACAAACTTGTTCTAAGAGTGATTAATGTACCTGGATGTATCACTGGGGTGAGCCACGGGAACCGGCTAGAGAAGTGCCTGATGCAAGTTCATTAGAATTCAGACTGCAAGTTTTTTAGAATTCAGACCTCCAAGTAGCCACATGAAGAATATACCATAAAACTCCTTCTCGGGAGAAACAGGGAACTGTTTTTTCAGCCCCTTCTCTGAACTGCTATTAAGGAATGAAGTTTCTGGAAGCTCTTCAGCACTTGTATCATACCACCATTTTTCCTGTGATCTAGAGAGACTCTCATGTGTTTAATCTCCTCTGCTTCCAAAATCAGTGAATTAAAGGCCAAAACACAGGATGCTTTATGTGAGATCCAAAAACTTCTCCACAAGGAGAAACTGGGTTCTTGAGATTCCTTTTCTAATTGTGTGGTGCAGTGAACAAGGCTGGGGTCCATGCTCCATTGTGTTGCAACTTTTCTTACTTGTTCAATGTGAATGTTGTCTTTGTTGCCTGGTAAGTAGGAGTCCCTTTACTGGTCTTTCATTTTCTTTCAGGAGGAGTTCATCCATGAATAGATGTTTGTTTAGGACATTCTTGGGTGGAAGAAGAGTCAGGAGCTTCCACTTCTGCCATTTTGCTGGCATCACCCCCTACCTAGCTCTTTATTTTACTCCTAGGAAACTAGAGTATTGCAGGTATCGTTAAGTGCTCCTACACAAGCAAGAGAGAAACCAGTACTTTAGGATGCTCCCCCAAAAGCTAGGATGATAGATGCTTAGTTCACTCTTATCTTTCCTCTCTGAGGGAGAAGCAGTCAAAATATATTGGTGTCTGTTTACTTTAGGGGATTGCAGGAGGCTTTGAACTGGTTTCTTGATTTCTCATAAAGGGAATTGTTTCCAGTATTGTCATTGAATCAGTGTGCCTGTGGGGGGAAGGGAGAGTGGTGGCTTCCTATACTGGCATCGTGCTGATGTCACTGCCCTCTTTCATCCTCAATATTGATCATTTTTTAAATCTTTATCGTTTTTACTTTGTCCTCAATTTTATTAATATTTTCAAAAACCAATTGTAATGCCTTTAAATTTTCTCCATTTGCTCTGTATTTTTTAGTTTTCTTATATTTTACTGATTTTAGCTTTGCTAATTTTCTCCCTTCTCTGTGTTTCTTTGTCCGTTTTCTCTTCTTCACTGATTTTACTGTTTTCCTCCTTCTGATGACTTCAGTTTTAATTTCACTTTTCTCAGTCTTAGGGTGAAAAATGAAAACATGGTCACAAACTATCATACTTTGAAAATATAAAACTTTAAAGCTCTATTCTTTTAAGCACTGCTTTAGCTGTGTCCCAAAATGTTACACACGTGTGTGTGTGTATGTTCTATGTGTCGGGAGACAGAGAGAGAGAGTTCATTTTTATTTGATTTGAAATATTTTCTCATTTGTCTTGTGGTTTGTCTGTTGATGATTAATTATATGGAAGTTTATTGTTTAATTTCAAAATATTTGTTTTTTTCTAGATAAGTGATTTTTGCTGGTTTCTAATTTAATTCTGTTGTGAAAGAATACTGGGAAAATTTCAATATTTTGAAACACTCAGTTTTTTAATTGCTCAGCACCTAGTCTACCTTGCTGATGGTTCTATTTACAAATAAAAATATGCATACACACTAAATGTAGAATTAGGCTATACTGGGTCACAATGTTCTTTAAATTTATTTGCCATGTCACAAAATGTTAAATAATCTCTTTCTTAATTGTTTACTATCAGAAAATACTTTAAATTAAATAATAATGATTGTGGTACACATTAAAATCAATGGGATACAGCTGAAACAGAGATGTATTTAGCATTATAACATGCATCAGAAAAAACAAATAAAAAAATAAAAGCAACAGGTACTACAATCTAGAAGGTAGACAGGAATGTACACCCAACAAAAATAGAAGGAAAGAATCATTCAAGCACAAATAGTTGACCATTAATCTTAAGAAAAATAAATTGATGAGAATGTTAAAAACATGTCAAAATATTGAAAAACGGAAATAAGCAAAATACTTTTGATAAATATGAAATACTTTATCATAAGCGAAAAAAGAAAACTCGACATTATCAATAACCTTTAATGAAGTTTTATTCATCCAAACGTCTCCCTGAATTGATAACAAAATGTCAGACACTTAAAATCATTGCCATGATTTCCTATAGTATGATTACATAAAGCTTTAGGTGAAGTAGAGCGTACACTATGACAGGAGAAAGGAAAATCAAGGGATTATAGAATGCTCCCAGATGCTTCTAAACTCCCCCGTCAGTCAAACAGGACATGCTTCATTTTCATATTATGAAAAAATGAGATATTTCTGATGTATCGCAGTTTAACAGGAGCTTAGCTGTGAGTTTACAAAGGTGTCTTTATATGTGATTATACAACTAAAGCCAGGCTGTGCAATGCATTAAACTGGGTGCATAACATCCATTTAAATATCCCTAAACAGTACAGGTAAGCTAGTAAATAAAAGCTCTAGGGGAGTTTCAAGTTTCAAATAGCACACTATAAATCACTAGTGATTATATTTAATGCTTATATTGGTCAAGTGTCAGTACCAAATTGATTATTAACTACATATAATTCTACTTCTGGCTAATCAGATTCCATTGGCAGAAAATTTGTGAGTGTTTTAATCCAATCCTGATACATTTGATTATAGATATCAATTTTTATTTAATGCATGTAATTAAGAGTGTGTAATTCCATTAAAACATTCTAAAGGCTCAAAATAATTAAAATCAATATTACATAAATTATGCAAATTTATTAAACAAAGAATATATGAAAAAACTACAAGAAAGTCTATGAGAATACAAGCCAAAAGTTCTATTGTTTAATGTAACTGTTACACAGCTGAAAAGTATATTTGCATACAAAAACATCATAATTAATATGTGATAATTTATGAAACAGTTATTGAGCTATTTATTCTATTTTAATCATATAAATTATTTTTCATCAAAAAGCCTAATTTTAATATTTTTATTTTTTATTATAAAATTAATTATATTTTTAATATTTTTTAGTGGCACAAATACAATTATGCCCACCTCCACCTCAGATTCCCAATTCTCACAATATGACAACCACACTGAATTACCGGGATGGAGAAAAAGTATCTGTTCTTTGCCAAGAAAATTATCTAATTCAGGAAGGAGAAGAAATTATATGCAAAGATGGAAGATGGCAGTCAATACCACTCTGTGTTGGTCAGTAGTGTATAATTTGTTTTACATAATTCTTTCAAATGAGGTTAATATTCTCTTGTGCTTCGTGTAAACAAGAGAGAAGTTCTTTCTCTATGTCTATTACTTTATCCTGACAAAATAAATTAGGACCTAGGCACATTAATCAATCACCACTCTTTCAGTTTTTTGAACAAAATACAGCCAAAATCTTTGGAATATTATGTAAATGTCAGATAACGTTTCCATTCATGCATATTTTAATCCTTGTGATGAACAAGACATGAATGAAGATGATTATTGAACAAGAGGATGGTAACATAGATATGGTGGAGGAATATATCTTTGCGAGTTTCTAATATGTTTTTGTTTTTAAATACTTTTATTTGTTCAAATTATACTCACTTTAAAATCCGAAATAGTATTTAGTTTTATATTTCAATTTAAGTATTTTATTTGTTTTTAACCCTTTGATTTTCATTCTTCATTTAGAAAAAATTCCATGTTCACAACCACCTCAGATAGAACACGGAACCATTAATTCATCCAGGTCTTCACAAGAAAGTTATGCACATGGGACTAAATTGAGTTATACTTGTGAGGGTAGTTTCAGGCTATCTGAAGAAAATGAAACAACATGCTACATGGGAAAATGGAGTTCTCCACCTCAGTGTGAAGGTTAGGCCAATATGAATACTCAATTTCTGTTTATAGTAGAATTCATAAAAATAATCTCTTGTTATCAAAGTGAGGGGAAAGAATAATTGAGATTACTGCATATATAAAATAATTTATATATTATACCATTAAAATACTTTTTGCATGATTGAATCTATTCTATTTATGTTAACTTTATTTGTTCATGATAGAGTCACTTTGTATTCTGGCATTAAAAATAATATCTAGTGAAATTAAACCTATCTGTATTATTCTCATGCTGCCATAAAGAACTGCCCAATACTGGATAATTTATACATACAAAAAAAAGTTTAATTGGCTCACTGCTCTGCATGGCTGAGGAGGTCTTAGGAAACTTACAATCATGGTGGAGGGAGAAGCAAACGCATGACGGCAGGAAGGAGAAGTTCTGACCAAAGGGAAAAGGCCCTTATAAAACCATTAGATCTCATGAAAACACACTCACTATCCTGAGAACAGAAGCATGGGGATAACTGCCCCCATTATTCAACTACTTCCTACTGAGTCCCTCCCACAAAACGTGGAGATTATGGGAAGTACAATTCAAATTGTTATTTGGTTGGAGAGACAGTCAAATCCTATCATTCCACCATGGCCTATCCCAAGTCTATGTCCTCACAATTCAAAACACAATCATGCCTTCCCAACAGTCCTCCAAATCTTAACTTATTCCAGCATTAACTCAAAAGTTCATATCCAAAGTCTCATCTGAGACAAGGCAAGTCCTCTCTGCTTATGAGCCTGTAAAATCAAAAGCAAGTTGGTTATTTCCTAGACACAATGGGGGTACAGGGATTGGGTAAATGCTTCCATTCCAAAAGGGAGGAAATGGCTGAAACAAAGTGGCTATATGCCTGATGGAAGTCTGAAATTTAATAGGGCAGTCATTAAACCTTAAATTTCCAAGATTATCTCCTTTGACTCCATGTCTCACATTCAGGTCATGCTGATGCAAGAGATGGGCTCCCACAGCCTTGTGCAGATGTGGCTTTGTCCCCCTCCTGGTTGCTTTCATGGGCTGGCATTGAGTGTCTGTGGCTTTTCCAGGAACATAGTGCAAGCTATTGATGGATCTACCATTCTGGGGCTTCAATGATTGTGGTCCTGTTCTCACAGCTCCACAAGGCAGTGCCCCAGTGGGGACTCTATGTGAGGGCTCTGACATTTCCTTTCCTCAATGGCCTAGCAGAGGTTCTCCATGTGGGCTCCCCCCTGCAGCAAACTTCTGCCTGGACATCCAGGTATTTTCATATATCCTCTGCAACCTAGCTGTAGGTTCCCAAACCTCAATTCTTGACTTGCATGCACCCACAGGCCCAACACTACGTGTAATCCACCAAGGCTTGGGGTTTCACCCTTTGAGGCAATGGACCAAGCTGTTTGTTGGCCCCTTTTAGCCACAGCTGGAGCTGAAGCAGCTGGGATACAGTCCTGAGGCTGCATAGAGCAGCAGGGACCTGATCCAGGTCCATCAAACCATTTTTCCCTCCTGGGCTTCTGGGCCTGTGATGGGTGGGGGTGTCATGAAGGCCTCTGACATGCCCCAGAGATATATTCCCCATTGTCTTGGTGATTAACTTTGGCTCCTTATTATTTTTGCAAATTTCTGCAGCAGGCTTGAATTTCTCCCCAGAAAAATGAAGTTTTATTTTCTATTGCATTTACAAGCTGCACATTTTCCAAACTTTTATGCTCTGCTTCCTCTTGAGCTCTTTGCCACTTAGAAGTTTATTCTGCCAGATACCCTAAATCATCTCTCTCAAGTTCAAAGTTCCACAGATCTCTAAGGCAGGGCAATATGCCACCAGTCTCTTTGCATAGCAGGAGTGACCTTTACTCCAGTTTCCAACAAGTTCCTCACCTCATCTTCATCTGTGACCACCCCATCCTGGACTTCATTGTCCATATCACTGTGAGTATTTTGGTCAAAGCCATTCAACAAGCCTCTAGGAAGTGCCAAACTTTCCCACATCTTGTCTTCTGAGCCGTCCAACTCCCTAGGAAGTTCCAAACATTTTAACATTCTCCTGTCTTCTTCTGACCCCTCCAAATGGTTCTAACCCCTGCCTGTTATCCAGTTCCAAAGCTGCTTCCACATTTTTGGTTATCTTTACAGCAGCACCCTACTCTCTGCAGTACCAATTTACTGTATTAGTCTGTTATCATGCTGCTATAAAGAACTACCCAAGACTGCATAATTTATAAAGGAAAGAGGTGTAATTGACTCACAATTCCACATGGCTGGGAGGCCTCAGGAAACTTACAACCCTGGTGGAAGGGTAAGCAAACATGTCCTTCTTCACATGATGACAGGAAGGAGAAGTGCAAAGCAAAGACAGAAAAGCTCCTTATAAAACCATCAGATCTCAGGAGAACTCACGCAGTATCATGAGAACAGCAGCAGAGGAATAATCGCCCTCATGATTCAATTTTCTCCCACCAGGTCCCATCCACAACACGTGAGGATTATGGGAATTGCAATTCACGATGAGATTTGGGTGGGGACACAGCTAAACCTCTTCTGCAAGTTGTCATGTTTGCTTTGCCACTATGTTTTGAAACTTCTTTTACATTCTTCCCACAATGCCTCTTCTGATTTCCTACAATATATTATGTTTTACCTGGAATCGTTAACTCTCAATGTGTATCTTATTATCACTAGTAAGTTTACAGAGGCATTGTTTACCAGGCATAGATGATCTCTTTCTGAAATGTATTGCTATTTTTAGTTTCAAGTCCTTCTTCAGTTGGTGACAGTCCGATAGACAGACAGACACCAGAAGGCTAGTTTTAGGAAACATTTGTGTTACTTCTCTGTGATGTCATAGTAGCTCCTGTATTGTTTATTTTCAAATAAAACTACTTAATATTAAAACAGGCATATAAAATTAAATTTCTGAGTTAGTGAAACCTGAATTCATTCTTTTTTTTTTTAGGCCTTCCTTGTAAATCTCCACCTGAGATTTCTCATGGTGTTGTAGCTCACATGTCAGACAGTTATCAGTATGGAGAAGAAGTTACGTACAAATGTTTTGAAGGTTTTGGAATTGATGGGCCTGCAATTGCAAAATGCTTAGGAGAAAAATGGTCTCACCCTCCATCATGCATAAGTATGGTGCATTGAATTTTATTATATGTTTGATAAATATTCTTCATTCAAAGTGTAAGTGGTACCATTAAGAAAGTAAACAGGGACTCTAGAAATTCATAAGGTTTTCTTGAATATTCTGGACTGCTGTGGGAAATTATAGCTGTAGTAATTAAAACATTTGACATTATAAGCCAAATTAGTTCATTTTCACATCATCTTGTGTGAACTTTAAGCATCCTCTGATGTATATTCTCAGACTTCTCATCTCTGTTCTTAGGGCACAGCTGCCTCTACCCATCAATCTCCACATTATTCAATCTTCTGTCAGTTTATCAACAATCTCCCTATAAGTACATTCTGAAATATTTAAAAAAATCATTATAAGTATTTCACATTTGATAGAAGCAAAAAATTTGGAAATACACACACAATATAGGTGGTGTATTATTCCGTTTTCACACTGCTGTAAAGACCTTCCTGAGACTGGGTAATTTATAAAAGAAAAAATTTTAATTGATCACAGTTCCTCATGACTGAGGAGGTGTCATGAAACTTACCATTACCGCTGAAGGGGAAGCAGGCACCTTCTTCACAAGGTGGCAGGAGAGAGAGGAGTGAGTGAAGGAGGAACTTCTAAACAGTTATTAAATCATCATATCTTGTGAGAACTCACTCACCATCATGAGAACAGCATGTGGGAAACTGCCACCATGATCCAATCACTTCCCACCAGGTCTCTCTCTCAACACCTGGAGATTATTATTCAAGATGAGATTTGGGTGAGGACACAAAGCCTAACCATATCAGGTGGCAAGTATGGACAAAAAATAATGTGAACAAAAAAATGTATAATCTCAATTGCTACGGCTACCAATATCTCTTCAGGCTTCTAATATCATTTCTATCTTGTATTTTTAATAGATTTAGAAGAATTTAATGTAATTAAGACAAAATGGCTAATATATTTTCTCAAGTTATAAGAAAAATGTTGTACAGTATTCATTGATTCTATATATCGCTATTTTAGAATCCATTACATGTATTGTATGTAACCTATTTTTAAAGATTTGCTGAACAAATACATATTTTTCCTATTTCAGAAACAGATTGTCTCAGTTTACCTAGCTTTGAAAATGCCATACCCATGGGAGAGAAGAAGGATTTGTATAAGGCGGGTGAGCAAGTGACTTACACTTGTGCAACATATTACAAAATGGATGGAGCCAGTAATGTAACATGCATTAATAGCAGATGGACAGGAAGGCCAACATGCAGAGGTACTTTGGTGAATTTTTAAAATTTATTTATATAATGTGTGGGCCCAGCCCAGTGGCTGGCGCCTGTAATCCCAGCACTTTGGGAGGCCGAGGTGGGCGGATCACTTGAGGTCAGGAGTTCGAGACCAGCCTGGCCAACATGGTGAAAACCCGTCTCTACAAAAAATACAAAAAAATAGTGGGGCATGGTGACATGCATCTGAAGTCCCAGCTACTCGGGAGACTGAGGCAGGAGAATCGCTTGAACCAGGGAGATGAAGATTGAAGTGGGCCAAGATCGTGCCACTGCACTCCACCCAGGGTGACAGAGTGAGATTCCATCTCAAAAAAATAAATAAACCTAAAATAAATGAATATATAAGTACAATTTATTTATATAGAGTGTTTTGGGAATAAAATATAGAATTGTCTCTTAACATCATTAAAATGGACATAAGTTTTTACGGCAGGACAAAGTAGTCGTATGCCTAAAAATAAAAAGATGGAACTGAGTATTTGATGATTAATCTTAGCTCAATAGTTCTCAAAGTGTGGTCGCTAAACCGGTAGCATCATCATCTTCTTGGAGATTGTTTGAAATGAAAATAAAATTCCATAAGCTCATTCTAGACATACAGAATCAAAAGTCTCAAAGTAGAACCCTGAAACTGTTTTACCAACACCTCCAGGGAATTCTATTTACACTTCTGAGTGAGAAGCATTGCTATAGTCTATTCACTACACATGGATATGAAACTCTCTGATGAATTTTGCATTGTTCAGCATAATATCCTTAATCATTGGCAATTAAATTATCTGAGGTTATTTTTATTATTATAGGCTTTTTAAAAAAATTTTTCCACATCTCCAATTTGGATCCTTTGATTAACAATTCTTTCTCTCTTTTAACTTGGGTAATTTTCAAAATGTGTTTTTAATTCTTTGCTTATTCGCTAAGAAAATGCCTATTTGTGTTTATTTTTAAGAGGCTAAAATGTATAAGCAGGATGATTGCAAACAAAAATCTGGTATCACATAATCTATTTATGCTGACTTTTTGCATTTTATAAATTAATGTTAAATAAATAGAACTGGTAATATTTGTTTACTCAAACTCAAAGAGAGATATCCAGGAAAACTTTCGTTTACACTGGCTTCCAGAAGGGAAAAATAAAGGTCTATCAGTGTTCTAGCGAAGGATGAAGAAGATATTTAAAACATCAACGCTTGTACCTTACAAAAAATAGTTTCATGTCTTTTCCTCAATATTACATTTAAATTTATTAAAATCAACAAAATATTTGATGAGATTGTCTACTTATTTTAAATTCGTCTTGAAATATATTTGTAACTGTATTAGTTGATTTGCTACTCAAAATGAACACTAGGTGGAACCACTTCTTTTTCTTCTGTTCAGACACTTCCTGTGTGAATCCGCCCACAGTACAAAATGCTTATATAGCGTCGAGACAGATGAGTAAATATCCATCTGGTGAGAGAGTACGTTATGAATGTAGGAGCCCTTATGAAATGTTTGGGGATGAAGAAGTGATGTGTTTAAATGGAAACTGGACGGAACCACCTCAATGCAAAGGTAGAGTATTATATTTCTTTTAACATTTTGGGGGAGTATAGCAGGGTTAAAATACGTTGATTTAAATAAAATGAAGTCATTTTTATTAATAGATTTTTCAAATGCAAATAAAATGACTGATGGTGCTTAAAATTCAATTCTTCTTGTGAACACAACACAAGTAATAGGGTATATTATTTTCGAGAAAGATTCGACCAAATTGAGAGTTGGAACCTGAAAAACAATACTTTTTAAGCATTACAACACTTAGTTCCTTCTTAGGAATACGTGTAATAAAAGATACATTATGTGCATTTGATAGCCATAAGTGATGTGCATTCTAAGATATGGAATAGACAGTTGAAGAGAGATGATAGATTGTGATATAAATGTGGGCATCTTCAGTGTATGGATTATATTTAAAGGTGTGTGACTGACTGTATTTATAAAAAGAAGTCCGAGCACATAGTCCTGGGTCATTCTAATATAAAGAGATGAAATAAGGGAAACCAAAAAAGGAAATTGTATCTTACTCACCTTTATGTTTTAAAATTAATGTTTTTCTGTGTTTTTTTTTTCACTATTTTACTTAGACTCTACCTATGTTTATTATTGAAGTGAGTTTTTGTAGACAGCATATAGTTGGGTCATGTTTACATATCCATTCATCCTTTCATGGCCTGTTAACTGGTGCACTTGGACCATTTACACTTAAAATAATTATTGATATATAGGAATTAAATCTCTGTCATTTATTTGTTTCTGCCTGTTTCCTCTGGGTTTCAGTCCTATTTCCCTATTCCTCCCTTCCCTGTAGGGAAAATTATTAAGGAGATTAATTTTGATTCATATGTATTGTTTTCCATTGTATCTCTTTGCATAGCTTTTCTCCTCCTTTTAAAAAGTTGTTGCTCTAGCTGATACTATATATATGTAATAATATATTACTGTCTACTGGCACTGACATTTAAATCTACAACTGGAATATGGAAACCTTACTTTCATGTAGATCCATTTATACTCTCCACGTTGTAAGTATAAATGCCACTAGTATTTTCTCTGCATACATTGAGCTCCGTATTAAACTCACTTGCTTCAAATATCAAACATAATTGAAAAATCTTATGAGGAAAAAGATATCCTGTTATATTGACTCCTCTGTTTATCCATTCTATTTTTCTATTTTTTCAGGATCCTAAAGTCTCAAGCTCTTTCTTTTATCTTTTTTATTTTAATTTGAAGAATTCCTTTAGTTAATCTTTAGGCATAGGTCTACTGGAGACAAATTCTCTTGGTATCCCTTTCTCTGAGAATGTCTGTATTTACCCCCTTACTTGTAAAAGATCGTGTCACTGGATATAAAATTTGGAGTTGACAGTTCTTTGAACACTTGAAAACTGTGCCACATGGTTATAGATGAAAAACTCAGCATCATTTGAATTGTTGATCCCCTCGAGGAAAAGCATAGTTTTTGTCTAGTTGCTTTCAAGGTATTTTTTTCTTTTTTTAAAGTAGTTTTATTTTAATGTATATTGGTATAAATTCCAATGTGTTTATCCTCTTTGGAGTTCACTCAGCTTCTTAAATATAAGTTTATGCCTTATGGTCAAAATGGGAAGTTTTCAGGCATCATTTTATTTATTCATTTTTCCAGCCCAATATCCTTTCTCTTCTTTTTCTGCATCGGCATTATTTGTTGTTGTATTTTTCTGAATGTCTCAGTTCAGTTTTTTGTTTTCAGTCTATTTTCAGAGTGGGTAATTTATATTGCTGTATGTTCAAGTTCATGGATTTATTTGTCTGTCAGCTCCCCATGTATTATTAAGTATATTCAGTGTTTTTAAAAAATTTTTGTCATACTTTTCCATTTTATAATTCCTATGGGATTTTTCGAATATGAAATAAGAAACTTCCTTTGTCATAGTTTTCTATGTTTAGCATGTATTCATTCGGAAAGACATTTCTTAATCCTGGTCTACCATAAGCAGCAATATTTGTTAATGTTTTATGTGTTCTTTCAGTAAGGAGAAAAGAACTTAAATATATTACTTTCAGTTTAAAGGGTTAAAATTTCTTCCAGGACTCATTTCTTTTACCAGAAATCACAAAACTGTTGATATTATATAAAGTGCTGTGTTTGTGTTTGCCTTATTTGAACTTGTATTTTGATTTGCTCTCACAAGAAATCAAGTGATGAAATGATGTTTTTTAGATTCTACAGGAAAATGTGGGCCCCCTCCACCTATTGACAATGGGGACATTACTTCATTCCCGTTGTCAGTATATGCTCCAGCTTCATCAGTTGAGTACCAATGCCAGAACTTGTATCAACTTGAGGGTAACAAGAAAATAACATGTGGAAATGGACAATGGTCAGACCCACCAAAATGCTTACGTAAGTACTTTAATATTCACGTGGCTGGAAAAATCTCTGTGATGAGTCTCATATTTCACTGTTTGTAACAAAATACTTACAGATTATTAAACAACGATTCTGCTGAATGCCTACCAAATATTTTTGTTAGAAAGTAAAGTTTAGAAATTTTTCTCTTTAGGGCTGGGTGCGGTGGCTCACACCTGTAATCCCAGCACATCGGGAGGCTGAGGCGGGCCGATCACGAGGTCAGGAGATTGAGACCATCCCGGCTAACACGGTGAAACCCCGTCTCTACTAAAAATACAAAATAATAATAATAACCGGCATGGTGACGGGCACCTGTAGTCCCAGCTAGTCGGGAGTCTGAGGCAGGAAAATGGCGGGAACCCGGGAGGCGGAGCTTGCAGTGAGCCGAGATCGCGCCACTGCACTCCAGCCTGGGTGACAGAGCGAGACTCCGTCTCAATAAAAACAACAAAAAAAAGTAATTTTTCTCTTTATATTTATATTTTATTTTAAAGCATTTAGTTGACAAAAATATATTTTCATGTTTGACAATGTGCTGTTTTGATATATTTATGCTACAAAGATTACCACAAATTAATTAGCACATTCTTCATCACCTATGCTTACCATTGGGTGTAGGTGGGTGTGTGAGTATGTGTGTGTGTGTTTGTGGTGAGGACACTTAAAATCTGCTTTCTTACCAATTTTCAAATAAACAATACAATATTATTAGCTCTAAATATCACTAGATCTCTATGTTTGATTCCAAGTTCTCATTCATATTATAGCTGAAAGTTTGTACTCTTTGACCAATATCTTAATCAAAAGCAGCAATGATAAGTTCTAAAATGCAGGGATCCTAAAATGACAACTGATGTAATGAATCATTGATAATACACCCCTAATTCTCATACATTAAACATAGAACCTCATTTTCACATCGATTACCATTCTAAGTTTATTCAAATCAATATGATGTTTCTACATAGTTGGTTTGGATAGTGTTTTGAGAAATAATTCCTGAACCATCATATAACATTCTACTTGAAAACCTGAAAGTCTATGAAGATTTGCATACTACTTAATGTTTTATGTTTATTGTTTTTTATTTTCAGATCCGTGTGTAATATCCCGAGAAATTATGGAAAAGTATAACATAGCATTAAGGTGGACAGCCAAACAGAAGCTTTATTCGAAAACAGGTGAATCAGTTGAATTTGTGTGTAAACATGGATATCGTCTTTCATCACGTTCTCACACATTGCGAACAACATGTTGGAATGGGAAACTGGAGTATCCAACTTGTGTAAAAAGATAGAATCAATCATAAAATGCACACCTTTATTCAGAACTTTAGTATTAAATCAGTTCTCAATTTCATTTTTTATGTATTGTTTTACTCCTTTTTATTCATACGTAAAATTTTGGATTAATTTGTGAAAATGTAATTATAAGCTGAGACCGGTGGCTCTCTTCTTAAAAGCACCATATTAAAACCTGGAAAACTAACGGTTGTGTCCAGTTCATAAAATGTTTGTGGCAAGAAATTAGATGCAATTTTTCAGACTTTATTTCTGTTCATCACTCTTAAATTTCCCAAAGCTTTCTCCACAGCTTCTGAGGCTCACTGTTTTACAGAAAATGGAAAACATATCATTGTCTCTGATTTCAAAATTATATCACTTTACAAAGATGTAAAAACCAAGTCAAGTCTTAACTCATGTTGGTAATGAGATATAAGTAATTACTATTTATCAATACATAAATGCACCAAAAGTGATATCAATACATAAATGCACCAAAACTGATGAAATGTAGATACTTCTACAAGATGTCAATCTAGCACACGTGATAATGCAAACTAATCATAAAGAGGAGTTAAAACGTAATTGGGTATAAAAATATTACAACATAAACATACAAAAAATAAAAACACAGTATCAGTTATAACATACTCACTTGCATGCACTCACTTGCAAACACAGAAACACGATACTTTTGCCCTGAATTAACGTTTATTGAAAAAATATTGCCAGGAAATTCAAAACTATAGATAAATGTGTGTGTGTGTGTGTGTATGTGTGTGTGTGTGTGTGTATACATGTATATGTTTGTGAGTGTGTGCGTGTGTGTGTGTGTGTGTGTATTTAGAGATACTAGGGGTAAAAGTTAGGGTTTAATTCTTTTGTATATATCGGTATCCTCTGATTTTTCTACCTTTAACGTATATTACTTTGGAAACAAAAGCACAATTTATTTTAAAATAATGATGTCTAACAAGCAAGGCGGTGCATGTTGAGAATGATAAAGATTTCATCAGTAATGATCTTAACATCAAATAGCCTCTTAACTATTTTTGGAGTAGAAGAGTTTTGGAAATTTCAATAGTAAGGTTCTGAAATGTAATTTTTATATTCATTCTTTTTAATCAGCACTAGTTAGGTAAAATCATTTTTGATTAGGGACATTTTAAACTCATAAAGGAGGTGAGGCCATTATGTGAAAAATAAAGATATCAATAATACAACACAAATATTATTTAATGATACCTTATTACTTCTTACCGTATAAAATCAGGTGGCTTATATACTCAGGCTGTCCCCTTGTTAGTGATCCTGATTTAGATAAATTGCTTGAGTTGAGGAAAGCCAGATTTCAAAAATCTAAAGGACATTTGTTATAATTAGCAACTTATGTTGATAGTAATGTTAACACTTAGGAATATACGTTTATTCCTAAATTGTTTTAGTACATTTGAGCCACTATAAGAAATTACCATAAACTGGCTAGTTTATAAAAAATAGAAATTTATTTCATACAGTTTTAGAGGCTGAGATTTTCCAGCTTAAGATACCAACTGATTTGATGTCTTGTAAGGGCTTGCTCCCTGTTTTGGTGCCTTCCCACTATGGTGCCTTCCTACTATGTCCTTACAATGTGGAAGGGGCAAGGGAGTTCCATGACTCTTCTTTGTAAAAAGACTAATCCAATGTATTAGCGTGGAATCCTCATGACCTAATCACCTAAAAAGTCCTTACTTTCTGATACTATCACCATAGTGATGAGGATGTAACATACATATTTTGAAAGGGTACTACTATGCACACCATAGCACAGCATAGGGATAAACAAATATGTTCCATGTAAATGGAAACCAAAAGAAAGCAGGGGGGCTATACTAACATTAACTAAAATTGAATTTTAAGTCAACTCTGTAAAAAGAAACAAGGAAGGTCATTATACAAAGGAGTCAATTCACAAATAGATTATAACTACTGCAAATATGTATGCACTCAACATGGGAGCAATGAAACTTATAAAGCAAGCATTAATACATCTAAAGGAAGAAATAGGCAACAATGCAGTAATAGTAGGGGACTTCAATAACCCACATTCAACAATGGATAGACAGTCTATACAGAAATCAATAAAAACATTGGACTTGAACTCTATGTTAGACCAAATGGACCTATCAGACCTATATAGAACATTCCATTTGACAACAGTAGAATAAACATTCTTCTCAAGCACACAAGGTATAATCTCCAATATAGATCATATGTTGGGCCACAAAACAAGTCTTGAAAAATTTTAAAAAGATTGAAATTACATAAATTTTTTTAACATTGTCATATGAAACTAGAAAACAATAGCAGAAGAAATGTTAGGAAATTCACAAATACATGGAAATTAAACAACATGATCCTGAACAACCAATGGGGCAATGAAGAAATTCAAAGGGAAATTCAAAAATATCTTGAGAAAAACAAAAATGGAAAAGCAACATACTAAAAACCATATGGTATGCAACAAAAGCAGTATAAAGGGATGTTTAGAGATATGAATGACTCCATGAAGATCCTAATAAAGCAAGTAACTTTGTATCTCAGGAAACTAGAAAATGAAGAAAAAAATTAACCCAAAGCTAGTGGAAAGAAAAAAATAGTAAGGTACAGAACAGAAATAAATAAAACAGACTGGAAAAATAATAGAGGATCCACAAAACTAGAAGTTGGCTTTTGAAAATATAAACAAGATTGACAAACCTTTAGCTGAACTAAAAAAGAGAGAAGGAACAAATAAAATTAGAAATGAAACAGGAAACATTGTAACTGATAGCACAGAAATACAAAAAACCAGAAGAGACCGCTATGAACAGTTATATGCCAACATGTAACTGTTGGATAACCTAATGGAAACAAATATATTCATAGACATCTACAACCTACCACGATTACTGAAACATAATGAAATACAAAATTAATACAGAACAGTAATGAGTAAGAAAAATGAACAAGTAATAAAAAGTCTCTCATCAAAAACAAAACAAAACAAAACAAAAAAAACTCGTGGCTTCATGACGGATGGAATCCTACCAAACATTTAAAGAATCAACACTAATCCTTCTCAAATTCTGTCAAAAATTTAAGAGTGAACTCTCAGTTTTATTATATGAGGTCAAAAATCATAGACACCAAAGCCACACATGGACACTACAAAAAACAATTATAGGTCAATATTCTTCATGAATATAGAGGCAAAAATGCTCAACAAAATACTTCCAAAGTGAAGACAACACATTAAAAGAATCATTCGCCATAATGAAAGGTAATGTACATCTGGGATGTAAATATAGTATATATACACCAATCAATTACTGTTCCACACCGAATTAAAAGAATGAAAAGCAAAACTTGTATATTCATCTCAATAGATACAGAAAAAGCATTTAACAAAATCAACATCCTTTCATGATAAAAAGTCTCAACAAATTAGCCATAAAAGAAATTACCCCAAGACAATAAAGGCTACATATCACAGGCTCACATTTAACATTATACTCAAGAGTGAAAAGTTGAAACATTTTTGTCTATGATCAGAAAAAAAAAAAACAAGGAGGCTCGCTCTCACCACTTCTGTTCAACATAGTGCTGGAAATCCTGGCTAGAGCTGTTAGGCATGGAAATTGGAAAAGAAGACAGTTGTCTCTGTTTGCAGATGACATGATCTCATTATATACATGGAAAACCCAAGGACTTCACCAAACTTTGCTAAAAGTAATAACCAATTCAGTAAAGTTGCAGGGTACAAGATCTACAGACAGAGCCAGTTACATTTCTATACACTAACAGCAAGCTATTGAAATAAGAAATTGAAAACAAACATCTAATTTACAATAGCACCAAAAATAATAAAATACTTGAGACTAAATCAAAGCAAGGAGATGAGAGTTCTGTACTCTGAAAACTATAAAATACTGATGAAAGAAATTGAAGAAAACACAAATGAATGAAAAGATGTCCTGTCTTCAAGGATCAAAAGAATCAATATTATAAAATTGTCTTCAATACCTAAAACTCCAGATTCCATGCAATATTGTCAATATTCTAAACACATCTTTCACAGAAATGGAAAAAAAATTCTAAAATTAATATAGAACAAGAGACACCAAACAGCAAAAGCAGTCTTACAAGACAAAAAGGGAAGAGACAGCACACTATCATGCTTTCTGGTTTCAAATTACACTACAAATCTATAATAATCAGAACAGTTTAGTCCTGATACAAAAAAGATACATAGACAGAATTAAAAGCTCCTAAATAAAATCATGCATATATAAAGGCACTTCCAAATATTCATGGAAAATTGAATTAAAATAAGAAAATTTTAAAACTACACTTTATTTCTTAACATAAGCTCCATCAAGTTCAACACACTTTTGAAAACAGTGATACAAGCCATTTAGTCCATCCCTAAAGACTCGATGGTTCTGGGAATATATCCATGTTAAGCAGTCTTTTTCACATAATTAACTGAAACAATGGGTACCCTTTGAAGATTTTTTAAAATTAGGCAAAAAAAAAGAAGTCAGGAGAAGGCAAATCAGGGCTGTAATGTAGGAATGCTCAAAGATTTCCCATAAAAATTCTCACAAAATTGTTTCTGTCTGTTGAGAGGAATGAGCAGGAGCATTGTTCTGGTGGACGAGGACCATCTGATGAAGTTTTCCTGGGCATTTTTCTGCTAAAGCTTTGAAAACTTTCTCAAAACATTCTCTTAAGAAGCAAATGTTACTCTTTGGCCTTCCAGAACTCAACTAGTAAAATGCCTTGGCCATCTCACAAACTGTTGCCATGATGTTTTCTCCTGACTGGCCTGCTTTTGCTTTCATTGGACCACTTCCACCTTCGGTATGCCATTGCTTTGATTATGTTTTGTATTCAGGATCATACTGATAAACTCATGTTTCAGTTCTTGTTACAAATCTTTGAAGAAATGTTTCAGGTTCTTATTCCCACTTGTTTAATACACTTTCCGTTAAAAACTATTCTCTTGTTGGCCGGGCGCCATGGCTGACGCCTGTAATCCCAGCACTTTGGGAGGCTGAAGCGTGAGGATCACGAGGTCAGGAGATCGAGACTATCCTGGCTAACACGGTGAAACTCCGTCTCTACTAAAAATAAAAAAAATCTGCGGGCGAGGTGGTGGGCGCCTGTAGTCCCAGCTACTGGGGAGGCTGAGGCAGGAGAATGGCCTGAACCCGGCAGGCGGAGCTTCCAGTGAACTGAGATCGCCCCACAGCACTCCAGCCTGGGCAACGGAACCAGACTCCATCTCAAAAAAAAAAAAAAACTCTTCTCTTGTCTACTACACCTCATCTGGATGCAATGGTCTTGGCTCCCATTGAATGGAAATTTTGCTTTAACATTGATTTTTCCATCAGAATTTGAAAGGTGAACTAATTATGGTGTTGACTATTGATTCTGCTCTTAGTCATCATTCGTCTTTAATCCAGATGTGAGCAAAATTATTTTTTTCTCACAAATTAGTGTGGCTAGTCTGCCGCTGTGGGCTTCATCCTTAACATTGCCTTGTCTCTGCCTAAAATGAGTTATCTGTTTCTATATGGCTGATTTCTTTTGGGGTGCTGTCCCCATAAATTTTTCAATAATTTCACTGAAGCTCCATGACAAGTGTTGGTTAGGATGTGGAAAAAAGGAAACACTTGTACATTATGGGTGGGAATGTAGATTGTTACAGCCATTGTAGAAAACTATATGGAGGTTCCTCAAAATATTAAACATAGAACTATCGTATGATTCAGCAATTCCACTTCTGGGTGTATAAACAAAGAAAACAAAATCAGTACGTCTAAGAAATATCTGCACTCTCATGTTTTTTGCAGGATTGTTCACAATAGCTATGATATGGAAACAACTTATGTTTCTGTCAAAGATGATTGAATAAAATGTGGTGCATATATACAGTGGAACACATTAAATTCTGCCTTTAAAAAGAAGGCAAATCTGCCTTTTTTAACAACATTCATAAACATGGCAGATATTAAGTAAGTGAAGTAAACCAGACACAGAAAGACAAATGCTGCATGATGTCATTTATATTTGGAATCTAAAAAACACCTGAGCTCATAGATATGGAGAGTAGAAGTATAGTTACCAGGGGTTGCACAGTGGGAGAAATAGAGAGATGTCAGTCAGAGGATACAAGTTATAAGACAGTTTCTGGAGACCTAGTGTAAAGCATGATGACTATAGTTATTAATAATATATTATATATTTGAAATTACAAAGACAATAGTTCTTAAGTGTTCTGATGTCATTCATACAAAAGGTAACAAGGTGAGATATTGGATATTTGATTAGCTTCATTATGATAATCATTATAAGATTATAAAATATGTTGTATAACGTGAATATAAAAATTTGTATTTGCCAGTGATACTTTTATAGAGGTGAAAAAATTGATTACATTAATCAGTAAAAATGGAAGTTAATAGACCAAATTACTTCTAGGTTTTGAAATATAAATATGTCTTTTTGTAAAAACAGAAAGGTTTTTTGTTTGTTGCAGTTGTTTGTATCACCTTGGAGTCGTGTATTTTGATTTATTCAATCTGGATATCTCTGGAAACTCGCTCCTCAATGCTTCTCATGTGCCCTAATTTTATCTGAGTACTTCTCTCTTTTTTTTTCAGCATAACATGTTCTAAGTTCACTTTCTATTTCCTCTGCCCAACATTCAAAATCATACACCTTTCCCAGAAAGTCTGATTATTTTTAAAGCAGAATAAAATTTAGAACTCAAGAACCATGAAGTATTGGTAATAGATGGGAATGTCCAACACTTTGGAAATATAATTATTTTCAGGGATTTTTGGTGGTAAAATCTTTGAAATATAAATAAAATATAAAAGTTTGTTGTTCTTACTGGATTTTACAATTTAAATTTAATAATACATCTGTGAAAACAACTTTAGTATATACATGTTTTCATTTTTGTGAGTATATGGTACGTATATGTATGTATGAGGTACATAAAATATTTTGATACAGGCATACAAGGTGTAATAATCACATCAGGGTAAATGAGGTATTCATCATCTCTAGCATTTATACTTTCTTCGTGTTACAAACAATCCAATTATCCCTTTTATTTCAAAATGTGCAATAAATTACTTTTGACTATAGTCACCCTGTTGTGCTATCAAATACTAGATCTTATTTATTCTACCTAACTATATGTTTATGCTCATTAAATATATTCTTCTCTCATTTGTCTTTACTGACTCATTCATGAAAATGTCAAAAGTGTAATGAAACATTGTTATTACTAAACTACTAAGTGAAAATTAAAATTTCTTTGTGGTTATTTTGTCCCTAGATAGTTGACTCTGAGTGTGAATCTTCTTTTCAAAAATGACTTAAAATACTTCTTATCTCTGGATCACCCTATTACCAAATCCATAGAGTTGTATATTAATTTTCACTTGTTTTCTTCATTCTTAGATTTTCCTTCTTTTTTCTTTCTTATACACTAACAATAAACTGTCTGAAAAAGAAATTTAAAAATCTATTCCTTTTCTGATAACACCAAAAAATAAAATTAGGAGTAAATTTAACCAAGGATCTCAAAAATCTATATATTTTAAACAATACAATATCGATGAAACAAATTGAAGAAGACACACATAAACAGAAAAATAGCCCACGTTCATGGACTGCAAGATTTAATATGGGTAAAATGTTCATATTACACAAAAAGATGTAAGGATTCAATGCAGTCCCCATCAAAATTCTAATGTCATTTTTCACAGAAAAATGAAAAAGAGTTCAAAAATATGTATGAAATGACAAGAGATCCCGAAGGTCAAAGTAATTTTGATTAAAAAGAACAAAGCTGGAGGCATTACACTTCTAAATTTTGAATTATGATATAATGCTATTATAGGCAAGATAGCATGACATTGGCATAAAACAAGACACCAATAAAACAGAATCGAATTCAATATATTTTCAATAAAGATGACAAGAACTCACATAGGGACAATAATAGTCTCTTCAGTACATCTTGCTGGGAAAATCGGATATTTACATATAGAAGAATGTAATTGATCCGCTGTTTCACACTACATAAAACTATCTACTCAGAATATATGTAAGACTGACATGTAAAGCTTGAAACTATAAAACTGCTAGAGGAAAATAAAAGAGAAAAAAATACATGACATTGGTCTGGGCTATGATTTCTTGGATTGGTTCCCCAAGCATAGGTAACAAAAGGAAAAATACACACATTGTATTACATCAAACTAAAAAACTTCTGCACAGCAAATTAAACAAGCCCAGAGTGAAGAGACAACTCGTGAGTTGGAAAAATATTTGCAAGCCATATATCTGATAAAGGGTTAATATTCAAAATGTATAAGGAACTCAACTCAATGGCTAATAAAAAGGAATTAACCAATTTAAAAATAGGCAATGTACCTGAATAGACATTTCTCAAAAGAAGACGTACCAATGGCCAACGAGTATTATTATCAACAATACAAAAAAAAAAACCAAGTGTTATCAAACATGTGGAGAAGAGGACACACTTGCACGTTGTTGATGGAAATGTATATTAGCACAGCCATTATGGAAAATACTATAGAGTTTGTCAAAAATGAAAAACAGAACATATAATCAATCCAGTAATCCTACTACTGAATATATGTACAAAGAAAAAGGAATCAGTATGTCAAAGAGTTATCTGCATTCCCATGTTCATTACAGCATTATTTATAATAGCCAAAATATGGAATCAACTTAAGTATCCATTACAGATGAATAGATAAAGAAAATGTGGTCTATATACACAATGTAATACTATTCAGCCTTGAAAAAACGAAATCCTGCATTTTCAAGAACATAGAACAAACAGGGAGGACATCAAATTAGGTGGAATAAGACAGACAAAACCACATGATTGCACTTATACGTGCAATCCGTTGTAAAATATGGTGACTTTAGTTAACAATAATATGTTGTATTCTTGAAAAGTACTTAGTGTAGATTTTAAGCAGTCTCACCACACACAAAAATGAGAAGTATGTGAAGTAAAGCATATATTTATTAGCTTGATTTAGCCATTATCTAATGTATACATATTTCAACACAATATGTTTTACATAATAAATATATGCAATTTTATTTGCCAATAAAAAATAAATGAAAATGTTTACAAAAAGAGAATATGTGGTATAGATACACAGTAGAATACTATACAAACTAAAAAGAAGACAATTTTGTCAATAGGGAAAACGTGGATGAATCTAGTGGATATTATGCTATCTAAAATAAAGTCAACACAAAGACAAATCCTGCATGATCTTATTGATATGTGGAATCTAAACAATTCAAATTTACAGAAGGTGAGAGTAGAGTGGTGGTTACCAGAAGCTGAAGGGATGGCGGTGTTTCTAGGAGGGGTTGGTCAAAGGGTATAAATTTTCAGTTAGACTAGAGGAATACATTTTACTATCTATTTCACAGCATGGTGTTCACACTTAAAAATAATAAAAGTGATAATAATATATATTTCAATATTGCTGTGAGTACATATATTCTATTTAATATATTTAAGCCTAGCCTTTCTAACTACTACAGAAAGAGAAGCTAAATGTCTGTTGTAAGTATGCTTATCTTACAAAAAATAAGTTCATTTGACATTCATGTAGTAAATCTAATCTTTGTTTTATTGATTTTCAGATTAACAAAGACCTTATCTGAGTATTCTTTACAACTTTTATGTAAATCTAAAATTATTCCATAGGAAAAATTTTATGTAAAAAAAGATAAAAGTATGAAGCATGTTTCAGTTCGGGTATTTCACTTTGTATTCACTGAATATTGAAAAAATTAAAATACTATCAACTAATACATAAAGTCATATAACCTCCTAAAAATCCGCTGAGGAACCTACTTACTTTTATGTGTTATTTTGGATAGTCAAGGTTTTTTTGCTATGCTATACTTTAAAAAGTAATTAATGAAGGGGCTGACTCTTTTTTTGTTAATAGCACACTTAACAATATTAGTGGATTCCTGGTGTTCTTCACTAAGGTCCTTGGTCAGTAATTTCTGATTATATTTTATGCAAAGAACTTTGAAAATACCTTGTGCTACATTTTAAAGTTTATTATTATCCATATTTCTAACCAATCACAGATGTTGCAAAAGGTTGGGACACTTGGAAAAATAAAATTATTTTCAAAAAGATTTATTTCTCTTTTTTATAGAATTTCAAAAACAACCATCTTTAAAATACTAACAATAGTTTTAAAAATTACAATACTTTTATAAAGTTTTTACGAACACTACTTACAGATAGAGTAAAATTTCATTATAACTGAAAATGTTTTCAGTAACCTGTTATACTTGGCTAAATGTCATTATTCAACTGAAATTCCACCTCTCTTCAACATTTACGTATATATTTTCCTGAAGATTTTTATCTTATGTTTTGCAGTTATTTTAAAGTTATGGAGGAGGTTTTGCTTATTTTACTATATTTATTATATGGTTTGTCTTTAGCATTATTGATTGATCTTTTTCTCCTAAATATGGGCCATATTTTCTGCTTCTTTACATATCTAGTAGTGTTTTATTCTACTCTGGTCAATGCCAATAACACATTGTGATGACAGCCATGGAATATAAAAGTTACCTATGGGTTTGTCATATATGCTATTTATGGTATTAGGGTACTTTTCTTCTATACATATGTTTTTAAATTTTCATGTGCACATCATAGTTGTACAGTAGGTGTATGTATTGATGGAGTACTTAGAATGTTTTGATACAGGCATACAATGTGAAATAAGCACATCATGGAGAATGAGGTATACATACCCTCAAGTATCTATCCTTTGAGTTCCAACCATCCAATAATACTGTATAAGTTATTTTAAAATGTACAAGTAAGTTATCAGTGACTATAGCCAACCGATTGTGCTATCAAATAGATGGACTTATTTAATTTTTCTATTTTTTTTTTTGGTACACATTGACCAACCCCATCTCCCCTCTAGCCCTATAGCACCCTTGACAGTCTCTGGTAACCATCCTTCAACTTTCTATGTCCAAGAGATCAATTGTTTTGATTTTTAGATGCCACAGATAAGTGAGAACATATGAGGTTTGTATTTCTGTGCCTGGCTTATTTCACTTAAAATAATGATCTCCATATGTAACTAACCTGCACAATGTAAAAAAAAATAATGATCTCCAGTTCCATCCATGTTGTTGCAAATGATTGGATCTCATTCTTTATTATGGCAAAGTAGTACTCCATTGTGTATGTGTGCCACATTTTATTTATTCATTCATCTGTTGATGGACACTTTGGTGGCTTCCAAATCGTAGCTATTGTATACAGACAGGCAACAAACATAGGTGTGCAGATATCGGTTCCATACACTGATTTCCATACACTGCTGTTGTATACACAGCATTAGGATGGCTGGATCATAAGGTAGCTCAATTTTTAGTTTTCTAAGAAACCTCCAAACTGTTCTCCATAGTGGTTGTATTAATTTACATTCCCACCAACAGTGTGCAAGATTTCCCTATTCTCCACATCCTCATTAGCATCTGTTATTTTCTCTCTTTTCCATATAAGCCATTTTTACTGGAGTGAGATGATATCTCACTGTAGCTTTGATTTGCATTTCTCTGATGATCAATTATGTTGATCATCTTGTCACACACTGTTTTCCACTTGAATGTATCCTTTTAAGAAATCTATATTCAGATCTTTTGCCCTTTTTTGATCTGATTATTTGAAGATTTCTGATAGAGTTGTTTGAGCTCTTTAATTATTCAGGTTATTAATCCCTTGTCAGATGGGTAGTTTGCAATATTTTGTCCCACTCAGTGTTATCTCTTCACTTTGTTCATTGTGTCCCTTGCTGTGCAGAACATTTTTAACTTGATGTGATCTCATTTGTCCATTTCTGCTTTGCTTGCCTGTGCTTGTGGGTTATTGCTGAAGAAATTTTTGCCCAGAACAAAGTCCTTGAGATTTTCCCCGAAGTTTTCTGGTAGAAGTTTCATAGTTTGAGGTCTTAGACTTAAGTCTTCATCCATTTGATTTGATTTTTGGATATGGTGAAACATAGAGGTCTAGTTTCATTCTTCTGCATATGAAAATCCAGTTTTCCTAGAACCGTTAATTGAAGAGACTGTCTTTTCCACAGCGTCCCTTTGTCAAAAATGCATTCACTGTAGATGTGTAAATTTGTTTCTGTGTTCTCTATTCTGTTCCATTAGACTGTATGTCTGTTTTTATGCCAGTCCTATGCTGTTTTAGTGACTACAACCCTGTAGTATAATTTGAAGTCAGATAATGTTATTCCTTCAGTTTTGTTTTTATTGCTTAGGATAGCTTTAGCTATTTTGGGTACCTTTAGCTTTTGTGGTACCATAAAAATTTTAGGATTGTTTTCTCTATTACTGTGAAGAATGTCCCTGGTATTTTCATAGTGATTTCTTGAATCTGTAGATTGCCTTGGGTAGTATGGACATTATAACAATATTGATCCTTCCAGTCCATGATCATGAAATATCTTTTTTTTGTGTGTGTGTCCTCTTCAACTTCTATTTTTAGTGTTTTACTGTTTTTCTTACAGAGATCTTTGACTTCTTTGGTTAATATCTAATTATTTATTTTTATCTGTGGTTACTGTAAACGGGATTACCTTTAGGATTTTTTTCAGATTGTTTGCTGTCAACATATACAAATGCTACTGGTTTTTTATGTTGATATATCTTGCACCTTTACTGGATTTGTTTATCAGTTCTAATAGTTTTCTGGTGATTACCTTACGTTTATCAAAAAAAGTTATACCATCTGCAAACAAAGATAATTTGGCTTCTTTCTTTTCAATTTGGATACCTTTATATCCCTCTCTTGTCTAACTGCTGTAGCCAGGACTTCCAGTATTATGTTGAATAACAGTGGTGAAGTGGGTATCCTCGTCATGTTCCAGTACTTTGAGGAAATGATTTCAGACTTTCTCCATTCAGTATGATAGTAGCTGTGTGTCTGTCAAATGCAGCTTTGATTATGTTTGTGTGTGTTCCTTCTATCTTCAGTTTTCTTTAGTGTTTTATCATGAAGGATTTTGAATTTTATCAAATGCCTTTTTGGAATCAATTGAAATAATCATGTGGTTTATATCCTTCATTGTGTTGGTATGATGTGTTACATTGATTGAGTTGTGTATGTTGAGCCATCTTTGCATCTCAAGGATAAATCCCATTTGGTCATGTTGAATGATCTTTCTAGTATGCTGTTAAATTTGTTTGCTATTCTTTTGTTGAGAATTTTTACAATTACATTTGTCAGAGATATTGACCTGTAGTATTCTTTTTTTAATGTGTCTTTGTCTGATTTTCTTTTCAGGGTAATATTAGCCTCACATTGGAAGTATTTGCTCCTCCTCCTCCTCTATTTTTCAAAATAGTTAGAGTGGAATTGGTACTAGTTCTTCTTTAAATGTTAGGGAGAATTCAACAGTGAAGCCAATATGTCCTGAGCTTTTCTTTACTATGAAACTTTTTATTCTGGCTTTGATCTCATTACTTGTATTAATAATTGATCTGTTCAGGTTTTGGATTTCTTTCTGCTTCAATCTTAGTAGGTTTTATGTGTCTAGGAATTTGTCCATTTCTTCTAGATTTTCCAATTTATTGGAATATCATTCCACATAGTGGCTAATAATGATTCTTTGAATTTCTCCAGGATCAGATGTAATGTTTCCTTTTCATTTCTGATTTTATTTATTTGAATTCTCACTCTTTTTCTCTTAGTCTGGATAAAGGTTGATCAGCATGTTTAATATTTTAAAATAACAACTTATGTTTCATTGATCTTTGTATTTTATTCATTTCAATTTCAAGTTTATCTGCTGTGATATTTATTATTTATTTTCTTCTAATAATTTTGGGTTTGGATTGCCCTTCCTTTTCTAATTCTTTAACATAAATCACCAAATTGTTTATTTGAAGTTTTTCCTTTCTTTTTTATGTAGTCACTTATAGCTATAAATTTTTCTCTTGGTACTAAAACTGCTATATCCCATAGGTTTTGTGTTTCCATTATCATTTGTTTCACAAAACATTTTAATTTCTTCATTGATCCACTGTGCATTCAGGGGCATATTCTTTAATTTCCAGATTCTTTAATTTTTTGTTTCAACTTACCGTAAGGATTGCAAATACTATCTTATAACCAGAAAACAACTTAACACCGTTTGCATAAACAAACAAGCCAAAGAAAACTCATAAATACTCTCCACCTTAATTTTTCATTCTGCTTTCAAACTTTTTGTTGTTTCTATTTTTATCTTATTGTACAGACTATGTCTTGAAAATCTGTAGTTATTATGTTTCATTAGTTCATTATTTAGTCTTTCTACTTAGGATATTAGCTTACACAACCCAGCTGCAGTGTTTTAATATTCTGTATTTTTCTATGTACTTACTATCACCAGTGAGATTTGTGTCTTCAGGTGATTATTTATTGTTCATGAATTTCGTTTTTTGATTGAAATATTCCCTTTAGCATTTCTTGTAGGACAGGTCTGGCATAATAAAATTCCTCACCTTTTGCTTATCTGAGAATGTCTTTATTTCTTCTTTATGTTTAAGGGATATTTTCACCAGATATTCTACTCTAGGATAAACGTTATTTTTCTGTCAGCATGTGTCATATCACTCCTGTAAGGTTTCCTCTAAAAAGACTGCTACCAGATGTATTGGTGCTCCATTGTATGTTATTTATTTCTTTGTTCTTACTGATTTTAGAATAGTCTCTTTATCCTTGACCTTAGAGAATTTGATTATTAAATGAGTTGAGGTAGTCTTCTTTGGGTTAAATCTGCTTGGCATCCTATAACCTTCTAGTACCTGATATAGATATCATTCTCTAGGTTTGGGAAGTTCTTTGTGATTATCCATTTGAATAAACTTTCTACTCCTATCTCGTTCTCTACTTCTTCCTTAAGGTGAATACTCTTAGATTTGCTTTTTGGAGGTTATTTTTTAGATCCTGTGGGCATGCTTCATTGTTTTTAATTCTTTATTTTTTTGTCTCCTCTGAGTGTGTATTTTCACATAGCTTGTCTTCAAGCTCAACAATTCTTTCTTCTGCTTGATCTATTCTGCTATTAAAGAATAGCACGTGTAATATCTTCTTCAGTATGTCAATTGCATTTTCAGCTCCAGAATCTCCGCTTGATTTTTTAAAATTATTTCAATCTCTTTGTTCAATTTATCTGATAGAGTTCAGAACCCCTTCTCTGTGTTATCTTGATTTTCTTTGAGTTTCTTCAACAAAACTATTTTGAATTCGTTGTTTGAAAGGTGACATATCTCAGTTTCTCTAGGATTGGTCCCTGGTGCTTTGTTAAGTTCATTTGGTGAGGTCGGGTTTTCCTGGATGGCGTTAATGCTAGCAGATATTCTTCTGTGTCTGGGCACTGAAGAGTTAGGTATTTATTGTTTTCTTCACTGTCTGGGCTTAATTGTAACCATCCTTCTTGGCAAGATGTTCCACATGTTTGAAAGGACTTGGGTGTTGTGACCTAAGCTGTTTCTTCTTTACAGGGTGTCAAAATCCCAGCAATGCAGTGGTTCTTGCAGACTTCTAGGGGTACTGTATTGATGGTCTTGCACATGATCTCAGAGAATTCAGGGTGATGAGGGCCCCTGGACCAGGGTGGTTTCCAGGGGACCAGTTTCAAAAACCTTAGATGTCTGCTTGATGTTATATGGTACTGTATCTGGGCTGGCAGTCACATTGCAAGTTAAAATGTTGTGGGGTGGCGGGAGGGGGGAGGGGGGAGTGATAGCATTTGGAGATATACCTAATGTTAAATGACGAGTTACTGGGTTCAGCACACCAACATGGCACATGTATACATATGTAACTAACCTGCACATTGTGCACATGTACCCTAAACCTTAAAGTATAATAATAAAAAAAAATCCTCCTCACTGTTCCCTCCCCTTTCCAAAGTCAGAGGAGCCTCACCCTATGGTCTAACACCACTCCAGGCCATGAGGAGTACTGCCAGACAACTGCTGATGTTCCCTTAAGGTTTAGGTGCTCCTAAGTCAGTTTGTGGTGAATGCTGGCTAGCCTAGGATTCACCCTTCTGGGAACTGGGCTCCCATCTGGTCCACGGTATGTCCAAAAATGCCACCCACCAGTCAAGTCCAGGAACTGGGGACCCTGGGAGCCCAGGTGGTTCTCTACCCCTTGTGGCCATGCTGGTACCTGAAGCCAGCAAGTCTCAGAGGCTCACCTAAGGCCCTCAACATAGTATCTGGGTATCACTGCAGGTTATTGAGGGCCAAGGGCTCTTCAGTTAGGCTGGGTGAATGCTGCCAGGACTGCATCATTTCCTTCAGGGCATTGGGTTCCCTTTTGGTTCAGGGTATGTCAAGAAATGTCATCTGGGAGCTAGGGCTTAGAGCAGGGACCTCATTACTTTGACAGTTGCCCTATCCTGCTTTGTCTGAGCTGATATCCAAGATGTAAGACAAAGTCTTCCCTGTTCTTCTCTCTCCTCTCCTCAAGCAGAAGGAAGGGGTTTCTTTTGGAGCTGTGAAATGTGAAGCCTGGGGTTAGGGGTTGGGTGATGCCAGCACGCTCTTGGCTGCCTCAGCTGGTGCAGTTGGTGTCTCTGAATATTCTGTCTTCCCCCAATCCATAGTCTCTGAGCCTAGTTCAGCACTAGGACTCACATACGTGTGCAGTCCTTAAGTCCTAGACTGTCTTTCTAGTTTATTTAGAGACACAATGCATGGTAGGTAGCCCTAGGTGGCAAGATTTGTGGGAACTTGATTTCAGACCCCTGCAGTCAGCAATACTGTCATGGCTAGCATTAGTTTAAATACTCCCTCCATGGGAAGGGGTTAGCTGAGTTTGGTTTGGTTTTCCTTTCTGCTCTAACAGCACAGCATTTTGTTCAATGCCTCACAATTGCTATGTTCTCCCTCCCTCAGTGCCTAGAGCAAGGCTCTGTACACCATGGCACAGCTGCAAGTGTGGGGAGAGGGGAAAGGGTAGTGTCAGTGACTCAAGATTGTCTTATCTATCTCTTACGTGCCTCTTTCAGGGATATGAAGTTAAAACCATGTACTATGAGTGCTAATCTGATAATGTTTTCATTTTATGAAGGTGTTTTTTTTTTTTTTCTGTGTACATAGTTGTTAACTTGGTATCTTTGAAGGGGAATGGTTGGTGTCTCCTATTCCACCATCTGGCTCTGCTCTGCCTAATTTGTGGAGACTCTTTATCATGAAGAAATGTCAAAGTTTCTCAAATGTTTTTAGTACTTCTATGAAAATGATCATATAGTTTTGTTCATTCTGTTATTGTGATATGTTACATCTATTGGTTTGTGTATGTGTACCCATCTTTATTTTATGCATAGTTTGAAAAAATACTACCAGTTTTTTATACTGTTTGGTTGAATTCAGCAGTGAAGATAACAGGTGTTGGGCTTTTTTGATAGGTGAATTTTATTACTGACTTAATCAACTTACTCATTGTTTGTTTGTTTTGATTTTCTATTTATTCCTAATACAATCTGTATTAGGAATTTTTATTTTAGCTTGTATTTGTATTTTACAAGCTACTTTATTTTTAGCTTGTATTTGTATTTGTAGCTGTATTTGTATTTTAGCTTGCTTCTCCCTTAGATTCCCCCAGGAGATGTACCTAAAGAAAACTTGGACCAAGTGAAAGACAAGGCATTACCTGGTAGCAGCTGCTGGTAGCAGCTGAGATCACCAACAGTAGCTATCCTTGCTTCTGGAAGTTTTCCTAAGAAACATCCACTGCAGTACAATGGATAATTAGTGGGGCATCACTAAGATTCCTGAACTTCGGAATTTTCTGGAAATAGCATTTTTGACCTTTGTTCCCTCAGTTCTTCCAATAGTTGCGGAAGCCTTTCGTTCCCTTTATTGATACTCTCTTTACTCAAAAAATGAGAAATAAAATAAATTAATGTTTTATATTACTTTTGGACTCACTCCATTACTGTCCCTAAATAATATTTTATAAGTACATTTCAGGGAATCAATTCCACAGATGGTTGTGAAACCACTAACTGGAATTATTGAAGCACTTTGCAAAACTCTCTGAACTTTGATATTTACTAAGTGACCTTAAAGGCCTAGCTTCGTGGTAGTTTCCTCAAATTCGGAATCACCCTTGGTAACTAATAATGAAAGATTTCAAACTCCAAACAGTACAACTGAAACTTTTGCATTACTATACTACTGAGAATATCTAACATGTTGTTACTAATCAATGTCATTCTCACCTTGTGGGCTTCCTATGCTAATGGACAAGGTAAATTGAAAGAGATCTAAACACTCAGCTCCCATCTTAAATGTAACTTCATGTAATATCTAGCTTCCTATGTCTCCATGTCTACAATTTTTTATGAACCAAAGAGGATTTATTCACTATGCTAGCAGAAATAGCATATTTTGTAAGACTATAACAGAAATTAATTTTATGAAATATTATCTCATTTTAACTTAAACAATGAATAATATTTTCTTTGTTTTTATAAGTTCTACAGTGTAAAAGACATTTAATATTGATTATGGAGATATGTGAATATACTCATGAAACTTTAAGTAGGAAACATGTCACTAGACAGATTCTAACCTTAAAATGTTCAGAAGTTTCTTATTTGTAATGCAAGGGGAGTGACTGATATTTTAATAATCTTACAGATGGTGATTTTTTATAGATTCATATATCAAAACATCAAATAATACATTTTAAATTCAGCAGTTTCTTTTATTTCTATAATACCTTAAGAAAGCTGCTAAAATGAATTAACATTAATATGAACTTAATATTTCAACAAGATTAGCAACATGTAAATCACAACATGTAAATCACAACATGAATATAATCAAAAAGTAGACTATATACTTAACTTACTTTTAAATGACAGTAAATTTTGCATTTCTGAGCTCACTAGCAAATGTTCAATAAATAAATACATAAATAATTATTTTTTATAGCTTTATGTTATTGTTCACTGATTTGTTTTCTCCTCAACAGTCATATATTTTCTATATTAACTATCTTTTTGAATGCAGGCCTTGTATATTAAAGAACTATATCGTAACATTAGCAGCGGAACCACATGGGTCAAAAGTCATGGACAATCAAGGGTTTGTGGCCATTAATGAAGAATACAAATTTTGGAATTATCCAAAACTTCATAATATTTCAACAAATGTAGTGGAGGGTAATACTGGAAATCCAATTATCAATTTATGAGAGTGTCTTTTCCCTCAGCCTCTCTTCTCAAAGCTATGCCACTTTATTTGATTCTAGGTAAAGAGCTTTAGGTTTTACAGTATTATCTATCACATGATTTACTAGTTTTATTTGTTGTGCAAAATCAAACTTGATCTGTGCCAAAATGGAAAAAACAGGAAATTCTCCTGTTATTTCCTTTGTTAACTGAACTGATACGGGTACATTTTTTTCGAATAAAGATTAAATAGATTAAAGTAGAATGAAAATAAGAAAAGTAGTACCATTTTGAAATGACTGGAATTAGAGAAGCATATGCACTATACTTTCTTACTTACTATCTTAAAAGCACTATAAAAAGGAATGATGACAAATTCTTCCTTATCTGATATTCCAGTTGAAAACTTGTCTCCTCCAATGAACTCTTTGTAAGAGTAAACTTGAGCAAAATGTCTTGTAAATTTGGGTCGCACCTATATTTCTCAAAGGAGAAAGTAACTCACTGGGTTACTTTCAACGTCTTGGTTAGAGAGAAACATCTTTGTGTATTCAGTAGCATTGGCTCAACTGCATCCCGCCAAAATTCATTTGTTAAAGTCCAAATTCCCAATACCTGAGAATGTGACTGCATTTGGAGAAGGAGTGCTTAAAGATGTAATTAAGTTAAAGGTCAATGATTCAGGTGGGTCCTACTCCAATATAACTGGTGTCTATATAAGAAAAGAAAATAAGAACACACCATATAGAGAAAGATCACGCAAGGCATAGAAAGAATACAACCATTTACAAGGCAAAGGAAGAGGTCTCAGAAGAATCCAATCCTGTTGACAGCGCTATCTCAAACTATTAGCCTCCAGAACTGTGAGAAAATAAATTTCTAAGAAATCAGTGGTACTTTGTTATGGTAGCTCTAGCAGATGAATACCATGATATTTATACAATTTATTAAAAGAACATTAATAACTAAAAATAATTTTTTATTTTTTACTCAAGAATATATATATATATGTAGCCACCACACAGATTTTAGAGGATATTCATCAGTATTTGGTAATTACATCTTGGGTGTATTTTCCTGCTGATTTTTGTCTTGTTGAATACTTTATGTGTATATATATCGGTATTCATCTATATTCAGAATCTAGTAAATCAAATCTAAGAAATATTTTTCATATCATTAATGAAGGACATACTTTGTGAATTGCTTATGCTAATAAAATTTTTTTTAATGGTAGTTGATATTTCAGTTCTGAACAATAAAATCGGCACACCAATTCTTTTGGAAACCATGCTATTTGAAAGACAAACTCGACAGAAAATTTGTAATTGTAACCTATTATAATGTTCATTGAATTTGTATTGGCCATTATTTCTTCCATCAAGTCATAAGTTATTTATACTTATTTAAAAATAGGTTGTCATTATGAATATCCTTTCAGAATTGTATAAATTTTATATTCATCTACTAGAGTTGCCATAACAAAGTGTCAAGAGTGACAATTAATATTGTAGAGCAGGGTTGCTTTTAAATCCCTTTTAAACTGATCAAACAGTTTAAACAGTACCAAATGCATTACAATTAATTGCCGTTGTACTTCTTTGGGATGCTCAAATTTGTTTCACATCTCACTAAGAAGATGGCTTCTGTGTATATTTCATGTGCCCCCATTAAGCTTTGGCATAACATAAGAGCCCTTACTTTCCTTGACTTTTCCTACTACAGACTAAGTTTCAATAATTTCTCTATGAAATTCCAGTGCCTTTTAGTGGGAAGAACGATTTTTAGAAACAAACCTAAACCATGAAAAACTCACTTCAGGTTCGAAATTATCGTTGACTAAGAAAAATAATTTTTGGCCGAGCAGGATGGCTCACACATTAATCCCAGCACTTTCGAGGGCCAAGGCGCGCAGATCACTTGAGGCCAGGAGTTGGCCAACATGATGAAATGCTGTCTCTACTAAAAATTAAAAAAATTAGCCAGATGTGGCGACACACACCTGTAATTCCAGCTTCACAGGAGACTGAGGCAGGAGAATCACTTGAACCCGGGAGACAGAGGTTGACATGAGCCAATATAGTGCCACTGCACTCTAGCTTTGGAGACAGAGCAAGACTATTAAAAATAAAAATAAAAATAAAGAAAAAAAGAAAGATTTAAATGATTTCCTTTAGTTTATGTCCCTTTCTACCTCGGACTAAATATCCTGCAATCATAAGAAAATGTAAGAGTATCTCAGGAGGTTACACAGGGCCGGGAAGTTTCGATTTTCCAATACGGAGGAGACACTCAGCAGAAAACTGTGCATCCATGCTTGAGGGACTGGGTCAGAGAAGGTGTCATGCGTCGCCCAACAAGCCTCTGGAGCCAGTTCTGTAACTAGCAAACGCTTCCCTCAAAGTAAAGATGTCACTTCTCCGAACTTAGTCTTCTCATCTGCACACTAAAGCTGTTGTGCCACGAGCCTCTTTCTAGTTCTCTCTGATTTATGATGATTCAAACTTAACTTTTATTTAATTATATTCTTAAGTTTTCATAACAAATAGAATGTAAATACTATTTTCTATCACTTGTTCCATAATTATAGAGGAAACATAAATGATATGCTATTTAAATTGCGGTGTTGTTCAACATTCTATAGGTATATATACCTATAGAATGTAAGAATATATACATATTTGTACATTCGTCTATGCACCTATTTTTTATGTCAATAATATATCTCATCTGACACATGAATTCTAACTACGGTAAGAATGCATGCCATCGCATACAAACAAAATGCCACAAAACTAAACAAAATGTTTTATATCTGGAGATAATTTGCTACATCTCAGATTTTGTATGTTACAGTCATATTTCTTGTCTCTCTTTTCCAAAAAACAATCATTGCTAATGTGTGCACCCTGAACTGGCAGCTTGAGCTTAACTTGGTATAGTTGTAGATAAGCTCAGTTTAAATTAATGCTGATAAAACCTCCAGAATTGCTGAAGAGACCATACTATGTTAGCAGAAGTAGAGAAAGTGAAATGAGGTTCTTGTCCTGTTAGCTGACTTGAGATCCATTAAAGATTTTAAGTGGAGAAAGAAAATGACCAGATGAAAGGTCATTAATTTATACACAGGGAAATAGATTACAAAGATGAGAGGTCAGGATCAGGAAACTAGTTATGATTGCTGTAATCTCAGAAGAAAATGGTTGAGAGACGATGTTTATCAAAGGTTATTGCCCGGGTTTTTTTGTGCCTGTTTGTTTGTTCGTTTTGACAGAAAAAAATTGAGTGAAAGGGAACACCACAATTGCAGAAGTTCAGTTATTATTGAGAGAGGTAATGAGAATGATTGACATGAATTTCCCCCAAAAAGTCTTCTGTCAATAATTACTATATTACGAATAAATCGAGCATGGAATATTTTTATAGCTGACTCAGCGAAAATAGCTATTACAGCAAACATGTCTATATTGAAATTCATATATACATTCAAAGAACATTACTCTATACCGTTTATCTCAAGAGAACTAATCTTCAAAGCAAAAGAAATCAGCAACATGTTTTTAATTAAAATTTTAACTTCCTTCAAAAATGTCTTTTTGGCCGGGCGCAGTGGCTCACGCCTGTAATCCCAGCACTTTGGGAGGCCGAGGAGGGCGGATCACGAGGTCAGGAGATCAAGACCATCCTGGCTAACAGGGCGAAACCCCGTCTCTACTAAAAAATATACAAAAAAAATTAGCTGGGCGTGGTGGCGGGCGCCTGTAGTCCCAGCTACTCGGGAGGCTGAGGCGGGATTATTGCGTGAATCCAGGAGGCAGAGCTTGCAGTGAGCGGAGATCGAGTCACTGCACTCCAGCCTGGGCAACTGAGCAAGATTCTGTCTCAAAAAAAAAAAAAAAACCAAAAACCTCTTTTTTATTTATCTGTTAAGAACAGATAAATCATTCATGAGGCATTCAAGTCAAAAAAGAATTTTTATTTTTTGTTGGCAGATTTACTTAGTGGAAACAACATTTGTATTTAGCTTTAAAAGTAAATTAAGTGGAGGAAAATGAAGATTTTCATTAATAACCCTAATATTAATAGACAATGGTGGTACTGATGAGAACATCTATCTCTTTTAGGCTTCGTGAGGAAATGATGTTTTTCAGTGTCAACAAAGTACTCTCAACTGAGTGGTTTGCCCACCAAATATCATGTCTGTAATAATATACCGTACTTAGCCTACCATGTTTTAAAATGATTGGTTTCCAACTATCATGGCATAGAAGAGAATATATAGATAGTTGAAGAGTTAAAGAAATTATAACATAAGAAGCATGCAAAAAGATACAGTTATAGCATTATAATGACTGTCTTGAGATATTTGAAAACATTTATGAAGGGGAGCAAGTTAACTTTTGATGAGGACTGTCACAGTCAGTGAAGCAGGTAACAGTATTATCCAACATGGAATCAGAGGTCAAGTGATTTTCTAAAAGTGTGACCTATACGGATATTGCCATATGTCGGGGGTGGGGGTAGAAGAGTTGATCTCTTCTGAGCCCTCCACGTTTTAAGTTGTATGATTCAAAATTGTACATACAAACCTTGTTTTAATTATACTCTATTTTTAAAAACTGCAGTTAGCTTTTGAGTTAGCTGGGTGTGTTGACACAGGCCTATAGTCCCAGCTACTCTGGAGGATGAGGTGAAAGGATTGCTTGAGCCCAAGAGGTCGAGGATACAGCCAGCCAGGATTGCGCCCCTGCGTTCCAACCGGGCTGACAGAGAGAGACCTCTTCTCAAAAACAAACAAACAAAGGAACAGAAATTCACTTTTTTGTGTATTTTATTTAGAATTTTAACACCTCTGTTCAACAGGGACATCAGCCTGTAGTTTTCTTTTTGTGTTGTTTCCTTGTTTGGTTTTGGTATCAGGGCAAAGCTGGCATGCTACAATAAGTTGGAAAAATTCCGTTATCTTTGCTTTTGGCATAGTTTGAGAAAAATTACTCTCAGTTTTTTTTTTAATATTTGGTAGAATTCAGCAGTGACGATAACAGGTTTTGGGCTTTTTTGATGGGTGAATTTTATTACTGATTTAATCAACTTACTCATTATTTGTCTGTTTAGATTTCTATTTATTCCTAATTCAATCTTGGTATGTTGTATGTGTCCAAAAATTTGTCCATTTCTTCCAGGTATACCAATTTATTGGCAAACAATTGTTCCTTACAGTTTTTATGATCGTTTGTGTTTCTGTAGAACCAGATGTAATGTCTCCCTTTTCCTCTCTGATTTTATTTATTTGGATCGTCTCCCTTATTTTTCTTAGTCTAAGAAAATGTTTGTCAATTTTTTTTTTAATCTTTGCTTTACTGATTTTGTCATACTTACATTTAGTCTCTGTGTTATTTGTTTCTGCTCTGATCTTCATTATTTCTTTTTCGACTTGTTTTTAGTAATGTTGTTCTTAAATTTCTAGCTCCTTAAGGTGCAATGTTTGGTTGTTTATTTGAGAGATTTATTCTTTTTGATAAGGCATTTATTGCTATAAAATTTCCTCTTAGAACTGGTTTTGCTGTATCTCATCTATTATGGTATGCTGTGTTTCCATTGTCATTTGTCTCAAAAACTTTTCAAATTTTGTTTTAGTTCCTTCATTGAGCCATTGGTTTTAAATGTACATGTTGTTTAATTTCCAAGTGTTTGCAAAGTTTCCAAGTTTTCTTCTGATATTAATTGTTGTATACCATTATGATCAGAAAAGATTCTTGATATAATTACTATTTTTTTCAACCTGTTACAACTTGTTTTATGACCTAACTTATGATCTATTCTGGAGAATATTCTATGTGCAGTTAAGGAGAATGTGTTCTGCAGCAGTCAAATTAAGTATTCCGAAAATGTCTGTTAGATCTATTTGGTCTAGAATGTTCTTTAAGTCCAATGTCTTTTTGTTGATTTTCTGTGGGAATTATTTTTCGATTGCGGAAAGTGGGGAGTTGAAAACTCCTACTATCATTGTATTGCAATCTCTCTCTCTCTTTAGAGCTATTAATATTTACTCTCTCTCTCTCTCTCTCTCTCTCTCTATATATATATATATATAGGTGCTCTAATGTTGAGTATATATATATATATATATATATATATATATATATATGTTTACAATTCCCATGGGTATATGCTGATTTGATGCCTTTATCATTATATAATGACTTTCATTGTTTCCTTTTCTGTTTTTAGTTAAAGTCCATTTTATCTGATTTACATATTTCTGCTCCTGCTTTTCTTTTCCAACAGCATGGAATATCTCTTTCTCTCCTTTCACTTTCAGACTATGAGTCCTTAGAGGTATCATGTGTCTCTTGTAGCAAGCAGAGTTGAGTGTTTTCTTTTTAATCCACTAACCGACTCTATGTCTTTTAATTGAATAATTCAATCCATTGACATTCAAGGTAATTATTGATAGATAAAGATTAACTATTGCCATTTGGTAATTATATTCTAGTCATTTGGCAGATTTTTTTTCTTCCTTTCTTCTTCACTCTTTTGTGGTTAAATGATTTTTTTCTATCAGTGTTGTTTGACTCTTCTCTTTTTACTTGTAGTGTAATTATTATAGATTTGTGCTGTGGTTATTCTGAGGCCCACAAAATTGTTATATTAATAACAGCTTATTTTACCATGATAACAACTTGTGATTCACTTTCTAAAAGAAAAAAACAACTCTACATTTTTACTCTACCTTATCACACATTTTGAATTTTTGATGTTACAACTCACAACTTTTTAAATTGCATATTCTCTAACCAATTTTGTAGCTATTATTTTTAATTGTTTGCTATATTATAGCTTCACTTCTAAGTTCTAGGATATTCAGGGTGGTAATCTTGGCTCTCGGTGGTTGCTTTTAAGTTTCTGTAGGAGGGAGAGAAGCTGGAGAACTCCTACACTGCAGTTTTGCTGATGTTATTCTCTCCACGATTCTCTTATTTTAATGAACAGTATCTTAAACCACGGCAAGTATAATAATGTAAAATAAAGAATAAACAGAAGAAGTCAATGAGAGAACATGTATGGACTTGAGTTATATTCTTCCAACAAAACAGAAAATTTTATATATATATATATATATATATATGAATGTATTGTACTAAAAATAAAAGATACCCCAAAACACAATTTTAAAAACATTTAAATATCAAGAATATGCTGAAACTTTTGTACTCAGTATGATCTATTGTGAGTTCTGAAAATCAGTATGCTACTCTAAACACATAAAAATACAGAGAGTGGAATGGGATCCAGACACACCGGTTTGTTTTCATACAACCTTATGTAATTAAGTTGGGTACTGGAAAGCAAAGGGCAACAGAAAATTTTAGAGACGTGGACCCTGAGAGTTACTCATTAATGATTCATCTGTATATGGAAGAAACTCACCTATTTTCCAGTGTTTAATTTTAAAATTAGTGTTCTCATTTTAAGAAGAGTATGTGGGATAACAGTATTTTGACCATTTGCGGGGGGGAAAAAAAAAACCTTGCCATGCCAAACAGCAGGATTTTCAGGAGATGAGTGTGCCAGATGTTTATTTTCAACTTGAAATCAACCCAGTTCCTATCTTCATTTTCTTCTGCATTGCAGAAGATCAGCCTGAAACTACAGTTTCTGAAGTTCCTTTCTCCATAGCTTGCTTCTCCCTTAGATTCCCCCATGAGATGTACTTAAAGAAGACTTGGAAGAAGAGAAAGACAAGGCATTATCTGGTAGCAGCTGCTGGTAGCAGCTGAGATCGCCAACAGTAGCTTTCTTTGATTCTGGACGTTTTGCTGAGAAACATCCACTGCAGCACCACAGATAATTAGTGAGGGCATCACTAAGACTCTTGAACATCAGAATTTTCTGGAAATAGCATTTTTGACCTTTGTTCCCTCAGTTCTTCCAATAGTTGCAGAAGCCTTTCGTTCCCTTTATGGAAACTCTCTTTACTCAAAAAATGAGAAATAAAGTAAATTAATGTTTGATATTACTTTTGGATTCAGTCCATTACTGTGCCTAAATAAAATTGTACCAGTACATATCAGGCAATCAGTTCCACAGATGATTGTGAAACCACGAACTGGAATGATTGAAGCATTTTGTAAAACTCTCTGAACTTTGATATTTACTAAGTGACCTTAAAGCCCTAGCTTCGTGGTAGTGCACTTAAATTCAGAACCACACTTGGTAACTAATAATGAAAGATTTCAAACCCCAAACAGTGCAACTGAAACTTTTGTATTAGCACACTACTGAGAATATCTAACATGTTGTTACTAACCAATGTCATTCTCACCTTGTGGGTTTCCTGTGCTAATGGACAAGGTAAGTTAAAAGAGATCTAAACACTCAGCTTCCCTCTTAAATGTAACTTCATGTAATATCTAGCTTTGTATGTCTATAATTTTTTTATGAATCAAAGAGGATTTATTCACTATGCTAGTAGAAGTGACATATTTTGTGAGTATAACAGAAATTAATTTTATAAAAAATTATCTCATTTTAACTTAAAGAAAAAATGAATAATGTTTTATTTGTTTTCTAAGTTCTACAGTGTAAAAGGCATTTAATATTGATTATGGAGATATGTGAATATACTCATGAAACTTTAAGTAGGAAACATGTCATTAGACAGATTCTAAGCTTAAAATGTTCAGAATTTTCCTATACGTAATACAAGGGGAACATTGGGAGTGACTGATGTTTTCATAATCTTACATATGGTGATTTTTATAGATTTATATATCAAAAAATCAAATAATACATTTTAAATTATGCAGTTTCTTATATTTCTATTATAGCTTAAGAAAGCTGCTAAAACTAATTAACATTAATATCAACTTACTATTTCAACAAAATTAGCAACATACATATATAATGAAAAAATAGAATATAAACTTACATTGGAATGACAGTAAGTTTTGATTGGCATTTCTGAGTTCACTAGCAAATGTTCAATAAGTAAATACACAGAAAGTACTTTTCATAGCGTTATGTCATTGTTCACTGATTTCTCCTTTATAGTCATATGTTTTCTGTATTAATTATCTTTTTGAATGCAGGCCTTGCATATTAAAGAACTATATCGTAACATTAGCAGTGGAACCACATGGGTCAAAAATCATGGACAATCAAGGGTGTGTGGCCATTAATGAAGAATACAAATTTTGTAATTATCCAAAACTTCATATTTCAGCCAATGTAATGGAGGGTAATACTGGAAATCCCATTATCAATTTATGAGACTATCTTTTCCCTCAACCACTCTTCGCAAAGCTATGCCACTTTATTTGATTCTAGGTAAAGAGCTTTAAGTTTTATAGTATTATCTATCACATGATTTGCTAGTTTTATTTGTTGCACAAAATCAAACTTGATCTGTGCCAAAATGGAAAAAAAAGGAATTTCACCAGTTATTTCCTTTTTTAACTGAACTGTTACAGGTACATTTCTTCAAATAAAGACTAAATAGATTGAAGTAGAATGCAAAGAAGAAAATAGTACTATTTTGAAATGACTGGAATTAGAGAAGCATATGCACTATATTTTCTTACTTACTTTCTTAAAAGCACTATAGAAAAGAATGATGACAAATTCTTTCTTATCTGATATTCCAGTGGAAAACTTGCCTCCTCCTTGAGCAAAATGTCTTGTAAATTTGGGTCGCACCTATATTTCTCAAAGGAGAAAGTAACTCATTTAGTGGAATAACATCTTGGGTAGAGAGAAACATCTTTGTGAATTCAGTAGCATTGGCTCAACTGCATCCCGCCAAAATTCATTTGTTAAAGTCCAAATTCCCAGTACCTGAGAATGTGACTGCATTTGGAGAAGGAGTGCTTAAAGATGTAATTAAGTTAAAGGTCAATGATTCAGGTGGGTCCTACTCCAATATAACTGGTGTCCATATAAGAAGAGAAAATAAGAACACACCGTATAGAGAAAGATCACGCAAGGCATAGAGAGAATACAACCATTTACAAGGCAAAGGAGGAGGTCTCAGAAGCATCCAATCCTGTTGACAGCTATATCTCAAACTAGTAGCCTCCAGAACTGTGAGAAAATAAATTTCTATGAAATCAGTAGTACTTTGTTATGGTAGCTCTAGCAGATGAATACCATGATATTTACACAATGTATTAAAAGAATATTAATAATTAAAAATAACTTTTTACTTTTTACTCAAGGATATATATATATATATATATACATATATATACCCACCAACACAGATTTTAGAGGGTATTCATCAGAATTGGGTAATTATATCTTGGGTGTATTGTCCTTGCTGATTTTTGTCTTGTTGAATACTTTATGTTTACATATTATCTGTATTCATCTATTTTCAGAATCTAGTAAATCAAATCAGCAAATATTTTTCATATGATTAATGAAGGATATACTTTGAGAGTTGCTTATGCTAAGAATTTTTTTTAATGGTGGTTGATGTTTCAGTTCTGAACAATAAAATCAGCACACCAATTCTTTTGGAAGCCACGCTATTTGAAAGATAAACTTGACAGAAAATTTGTAATTGCAACCTATTATAATGTTCATTGAATTTGTATTGACCAATATTTCTTCCATCAACTCATAAGTCATTTACACTTATTTAAAAACAGGTTGTCAGGAAAATTATTTTTAATCATGAATATCCTTTCAGAATTGTATAAACTTTATATTCGTCTACTAGAGTTGCCATAACAAAGTGTCAAGGGTGACAATTAGTAATGTAGAGCAGGGTTGCCTCTAAATCCCTTTTAAACTGATCATTTTCAGTACCCAATGCATTACAATTAATTGCCATTGTACTTCTTTGGGACGCTCAAATTTATTTCAAGTTTAACTAAGAAGCTGGCTTCTGTGTATATTTCACGTGTCCCCATTACACTTTGGCATAACAAAAGGTCCCAGGATTTCCTTGACTTTTCCTACTACAGACCAAGTTCCAATAGTTTCCCTATGAAATTCCAGTGCCTTTTAGTGGGAGAAACGATTTTCAGAAACAAACCTAAACTATGAAAAACTCACTACAGTTTCGAAATTATCACTGACTAAGAAAAGTAATTTTTGGTCGAGCCGGGGGGCTCCTGCCTTAATCCCAGCACTTTCGGGGGCCAAGGCGCGGGGATCACTTGAGGTCAGGAGTTGGAGACCAGCCCGGCCAACATGATGGAACGCTGTCTCTACTAACAATTCAAAAAATTAGCCAGAGTGGCGGCACACACCTGCAATCCCAGCTACTCAGGAGACTGAGGCAGGAGAATAACTTGAACCTGGGAGGCAGAGGTTGCAGTGAGCCGAGATGGTGCCACTGTACTCTAGCCTTGGTGACAGAACAAGACTGTTAAAAAAAAAGAAAAGAAAAGAAAGAAAAATTAAAATGATTTCCTTTAATATATGTCCCTTTCTTCCTCAGACTAAATAGCCTGCAATCATAAGAAAATGTAAGAGTATCTCAGGAGGTTACACAGTGCAGGGAGATTTAGATTTTCCAATATGGAGGAGACACTCAGCAGAAAACTGTGCATCCATGCTTGAGGGACTGGGTCAGAGAAGCTGTCATGCGTCACCCAACAAGCCACTGGAGCCAGTTCTGTAACTAGCAAACACTTCCCACAAAGTAAAGATGTCACTTCTCTGAACTTAGTCTTCTCATCTGCACACTAAAGCTGTTGTGCCGCTAGCCTCCTTCCCATTCTCTCGAATTTATGATGATTCAAACTTAAAGATTTTTCCTTAGTGATATTCTTAAGTTTTCCCAATAAATAGGTTGTAAATATTATTTTCTATCACTTGTTCCAGAATTATAGAAGAAACATAAATTATATGCTATTCAAATTATGGTATTGGTCAACATTCTATATGTCTACATACATATAGAATGTAAGAATATATATATATTTGAACATTCGTGTATGCACCTATTTTTTTATGTCAATAATATATCTCATCTGATACATGAATTCTAACTGTGGTAAGAATGCATGCCATCGAATACAAACAAAATGCCACAAAACTCAAGAAAATGTTTTATTTCTGGAGATAATTGGTACATTTCTGATTTTTTTTAATGTTTAGAGTTATATTTCTTGTTTCTCTTTTCCAAAAAACAATTATTGGTAATGTGTGCACCCTGAACTGACAGCTTTAGCATAACTTGGTATAGTTCTAGATAAGCTCAGTTCAAATTAATGTTGATAAAACCTCCAGAATTGCTAAAGAGACCATACTACATTAGTAGAAGTAGAGAAAGTAGAATGAGGTTCTTCTTGTCCTGTTAGCTGATTTGGGATCCATTAAGGATTTTAAGTGTAGAAATAAAATGACCAGATGAAGGGTTATTAATTTATACCCAGGAAAACAGATTATAAAGATGAGAGGTCAGGATCAGGAAACTAGTTATGGTTGCTGTAATTCCACAAGAAAATGTTTGAGAGAAGGTGATATCAAAATTTATCTCTAATATGATTTATTACAGTAAAAATTATTTATACTTTTTTGTTTGTTTTTTATTGCAAGTGAAACCTTGTGATTTTCCAGACATTAAACATGGAGGTCTATATCATGAGAATATGCGTAGACCATACTTTCCAGTAGCTGTAGGAAAATATTACTCCTATTACTGTGATGAACATTTTGAGACTCCTTCAGGAAGTTACTGGGATTACATTCATTGCACACAAAATGGGTGGTCGCCAGCAGTACCATGTCTCAGTAAGTAAACCTCTGAACTGCTACACATGTATAAAACTTTAAAAGATTAAAGAGAGGAGAGCACATAATTGATTACTCTTGTCTTATGTAACAGAAATAGGGCCAAGAAATGAGTTGTTCAAGCAAAATGACCAAAATAGATCTTTTCTATTATGAGGAGTTCTTGAAAATCATATGAAAAATAAATATAGAGACTGTATGAGAATATCTATACAGTTTATACATATTTTATGAAAACTAAAGAGAAGTAATATTAAATATTGACATTTCCTCTTGTACAACCTTTGTTAGTAATTTTAGTTCATACTAAGTTGTACATTATTTTTGGATGTTTATGCGATCTTATTTAAATATGGTAACAATAATTTTAAGATACTTTTTGTGCAAATTTATGTTTCTCATTTACTTTATTTATTTATCATTGCTATGGTCCTTAGGAAAATGTTATTTTCCTTATTTGGAAAATGGATATAATCAAAATTATGGAAGAAAGTTTGTACAGGGTAACTCTACAGAAGTTGCCTGCCATCCTGGCTACAGTCTTCCAAAAGCACAGACCACAGTTACATGTACGGAGAAAGGCTGGTCTCCTACTCCCAGATGCATCCGTATCAGTAAGTACACCGCTCTGAGATCCCAGCATGTTCATGTCTTTCTAAGTAACACGGATGACAGTCTCAGACTTGTCTATATTAACTGTGGCAAAATGTTTTTGTCAACTTGTTTTGCCAACGGACCTATTCAGTTTTACTTTTTTAATTGTGTGAATATACAAATTTCTTGGTAAGTACATAGCAAAATAAATGCTCCTATTAATGAGCACTAGTCAAGAATACAGTAAAAGAATTAGAACACAATACTTGTTGGTTAAATAAAGTCATATTGAAGCGGCATCAATGTCTCGGGTAAATACCCGAGGTTCCTCATCTTGCACCAAGAAGATTAAGTACAAATGGGTATTCTGGGATCTTGTACATATTCTACTCTAGAAGGTTTCCTACAGTATTTATTCGAATATACATTTATATAAACAGTTCCTTCTTTTTTCACATGTTGCTAATGATTGGTGATGCCACATTTTAATATTTACAAGTTGAGCGGCTATAAAATGTTATAGCATTGTAATGTAAATTTGCGTTTCTTTTACTACCAGCTGGATTTAGAATACATGTTAACAGTTTAATTGGTATTTAATGATTCCAAAATTTGGAAATGCAGTTTGATTTCTTTTATTTATCTTTTTGGGAGTTTTGGTCGTTATTAGTTGGAATCATCTTTATAATTCTGAATGTAAAATCTCTTTTAATTATATGTAATGCAAATGCATTCTCTTTGTGGCTAGTATTGTTCTTTCCTTTTTTTCTGCATTATGAACAAGTTGCTCATTTTACTAGATAATTGTCAATCTTTTTTCATGATGAATGTTTTTTGGTTCTTTTTTTTATATTTTATTATTATTATATTTTAAGTTTTAGGGTACATGTGCACAATGTGCAGGTTAGTTACATATGTATACATGTGCCATGCTGGTGTGCTGCACCCATTAACTCATCATTTAGCATTAGGTCTATCTCCTAATACTATCCCTCCCCCCTCCCCCCACCCCACAACAGTCCCCAGAGTGTGATGTTCCCCTTCCTGTGTCCATGTGTTCTCATTGTTCAGTTCCCACCTATGAGTGAGAACATGCGGTGTTTGGTTTTTTGTCCTTGCGATAGTTTACTGAGAATGGTGATTTCCAGTTTCATCCATGTCCCTAAAAAGGACATGAACTCATCATTTTTTATGGCTGCATAGAATTCCATGGTGTATATGTGCCACATTTTCTTAATCCAGTCTATCATTGTTGGACATTTGGGTTGGTTCCAAGTCTTTGCTATTGTGAATAATGCTGCAATAAGGATACGCGTGCATGTGTCTTTATAGCAGCATGATTTATAGTCCTTTGGGTATATACCCATTAATGGGATGGCTGGGTCAAATGGTATTTCTAGTTCTAGATCCCTGAGGAATCGCCACACTGTCTTCCACAATGGTTGAACTAGTTTACAGTCCCACCAACGGTGTAAAAGTGTTCCTATTTCTCCACATCCTCTCCAGCACCTGTTGTTTCCTGACTTTTTAATGATTGCCATTCTAACTGGTGTGAGATGGTATCTCATTGTGGTTTTGATTTGCATTTCTCTGATGGCCAGTGATGGTGAGCATTTTTTCATGTGTTTTTTGGCTGCATAAATGTCTTCTTTTGAGAAGCATCTGTTCATGTCCTTTGCCCACTTCTTGACGGGGTTGTTTGTTTTTTTCTTGTAAATTTGTTTGAGTTCATTGTAGATTCTGGATATTAGCCCTTTGTCAGATGAGTAGGTTGCAAACATTTTCTCCCATTTTGTAGGTGGCCTGTTCACTCTGATGGTAGTTTCTTTTGCTGTGCAGAAGCTCTTTAGTTTAATTAGATCCCATTTGTCAATTTTGGCTTTTGTTGCCATTGCTTTTGGTGTTTTAGACATGAAGTCCTTGCCCATGCCTATGTCCTGAATGGTAATGCCTAGGTTTTCTTTTAGGGTTTTTACGGTGTTAGGTCTATCATTTAAGTCTTTAATCCATCTTGAATTAATTTTTGTATAAGGTGTAAGGAAGGGATCCAGTTTCAGCTTTCTACATATGGCTAGCCTGTTTTCCCAGCAACATTTATTAAATAGGGAATCCTTTCCCCATTGCTTGTTTTTCTCAGGTTTGTCAAAGATCAGATAGTTGTGGATATGTGGCGTTATTTCTGAGGGCTCTGTTCTGTTCCATTGATCTATATCTCTGTTTTGGTAGCAGTACCATGCTGTTTTGGTTACTGTAGCCTTGTAGTATAGTTTGAAGTCAGGTAGTGTGATGCCTCCAGCTTTGTTCTTTTGGCTTAGGATTGACTTGGTGATGCGGGCTCTTTTTTGGTTCCATATGAACTTTAAAGTAGTTTTTTCCACTTCGGTGAAGAAAGTCATTGGTAGCTTAATGGGGATGGCATTGAATCTATAAATTACCTTGGGCAGTATGGCCATTTTCATGATATTGATTCTTCCTACCCATGAGCATGGAATGTTCTTCCATTTGTTTGTATCCTCTTTTATTTCCTTGAGCAGTGGTTTGTAGTTCTCCTTGAAGAGGTCCTTCGCTTCCCTTGTAAGTTGGAGTCCTAGGTATTTTATTCTCTTTGAAGCAATTGTGAATGGGAGTTCACTCATGATTTGGCTCTCTGTTTGTCTGTTATTGGTGTATAAGAATGCTTGTGATTTTTGTACATTGATTTTGTATCGTGAGACTTTGCTGAAGTTGCTTATCAGCTTTAGGAGATTTTGGGCTGAGACAATGGGGTTTTCTAGATATACAATCATGTCATCTGCAAACAAGGACAATTTGACTTCCTCTTTTCCTAATTGAATGCCCTTTATTTCTTTCTCTTGAAGGAAATCCCTGGCCAGAACTTCCAACACTATGTTGAATTGGAGTGGTGAGAGAGGGCATCCCTGTCTTGTGCTGATTTTCAAAGGAATGCTTCCAGTTTTTGCCCATTCAGTATGATATTGGCTGTGGGTATGTCATAGATAGCTCTTGTTATTTTGAGATATGTCCCATCAATATGTAATTTATTGAGAGTTTTTAGCATGAAGTGTTGTTGAATTTTGTCAAAGGCCTTTTCTGCATCTTTTGAGATAATCATGTGGTTTTTGTCTTTGGTTCTGTCTATATGCTGGATTACATTTATTGATTTGCGTATATTGAACTAGCCTTGTATCCCCAGGGATGAAGCCCACTTGATCATGGTGGATAAGCTTTTTGATGTGCTGCTGGATTCGGTTTGCCAGTATTTTATTGAGGATTTTTGCATCAATGTTCGTCAAGGATATTTGTCTAAAATTATCTTTTTTGGTTGTGTCTCTGCCCGGCTTTCGTATCTGGATGATGCTGGCCTCATAAAATGAGTTAGGGAGGATTCCCTCTTTTTCTATTGATTGGAATAGTTTCAGAAGGAATGGTACCAGTTGCTCCTTGTACCTCTGGTATAATTCGGCTGTGAATCCATCTGGTCCTGGACTCTTTTTGGTTGGTAAGCTATTGATTATTGCCACAATTTCAGAGCCTGTTATTGGTCTATTCAGAGATTCAACTTCTTCCTGGTTTAGTCTTGGGAGGGTGTATGTGCCAAGGAATTTATCCATTTCTTCTTGATTTTCTAGTTTATTTGCATAGAGGTGTCTGTAGTATTCTCTGATGGTAGTTTGTATTTCTGTGGGATCGGTGGTGATATCCCCTTTATCAATTTTTATTGCGTCTAATTGATTCTTCTCTCTTTTTTTCTTTATTAGTCTTGCTAGCGGTCTATCGATTTTGTTGATCCTTTCAAAAAACCAGCTCCTGGATTCATTAATTTTTTGACAGGTTTTTTGTGCCTCTATTTCCTTCAGTTCTGCTCTGATTTTAGTTATTTCTTGCCCTCTGCTAGCTTTTGAATGTGTTTGCTCTTGCTTTTCTAGTTCTTTTAATTGTGATGTTAGGGTGTCAATTTTGGATCTTTCCTGCTTTCTCTTGTGGGCATTTAGTGCTATAAATTTCCCTCTACACACTGCTTTGAATGTGTCCCATAGATTCTAGTATGTTGTGTCTTTGTTCTCATTGGTTTCAAAGAACATCTTTATTTCTGCCTTCATTTCGTTATGTACCCAGTAGTCATTCAGGAGCAGTTTGTTCAGTTTCCATGTAGTTGAGCAGTTTTGAGTGAGTTTCTTAATCCTGAGTTCTAGTTTGATTGCACTGTGGTCTGAGAGACAGTTTGTTATAATTTCTGTTCTTTTACATTTGCTGAGGAGAGCTTTACTTCCAACTATGTGGTCTATTTTGGAATAGGTGTGGTGTGGTGCTGAAAAAAATGTATATTCTGTCAATTTGGGGTGGAGAGTTCTGTAGATGTCTATTAGGTCTGCTTGGTGCAGAGGTGAGTTCAATTCCTGGGTATCCTTGTTGACTTTCCATCTCGTTGATCTGTCTAATGTTGACAGTGGTGTGTTAAAGTCTCCCACTATTATTGTGTGGGAGTCTAAGTCTCTTTGTAGGTCACTCAGGACTTGCTTTATGAATCTGGGTGCTCCTATATTGGGTGCATATATATCTAGGACAGTTAGCTCTTCTTGTTGAATTGATCCCTTTACCATTATGTAATGGCCTTCTTTGTCTCTTTTGATCTTTGTTGGTTTAAAGTTTGTTTCATCAGAGACTAGGATTGCAACCCCTGCCTTTTTTTGTTTTCCATTTGCTTGGTAGATCTTCCTCCATCCTTTTATTTTGAGCCTATGTGTGTCTCTGCACGTGAGATGGGTTTCCTGAATACAGCACACTGATGGGTCTTGACTCTTTATCCTATTTGCCAGTCTGTGTCTTTTAATTGGAGCATTTAGTCCATTTACATTTAAAGTTAATATTGTTATGTGTGAATTTGATCCTGTCATTATGATGTTAGCTGGTTATTTTGCTTGTTAGTTGATGCAGTTTCTTCCTAGTCTCAATGGTCTTTACAATTTGGCATGATTTTGCAGCGGCTGGTACCGATTGTTCTTTTCCATGTTTAGTGCTTCCTTCAGGAGCTCTTTTAGGGCAGGCCTGGTGGTGACAAAATCTCTCAGCATTTGCTTGTCTGTAAAGGATTTTATTTCTCCTTTACTTATGAAGCTTAGTTTGGCTGGATATGAAATTCTGGGTTGAAAATTCTTCTCTTTAAGAATGTTGAATATTGGCCCCCACTCTTCTGGCTTGTAGAGTTTCTGCTGAGAGATCTGCTATTAGTCTGATGGGCTTCCCTTTGTGGGTAACCCGACCTTTCTCTCTGGCTGCCCTTAACATTTTTTCCTTCATTTCAACTTCGGTGAATCTGACAGTTATGTGTCTTGGAGTTGCTCTTCTCTAGGAGTATCTTTGTGGCGTTCTCTGTATTTCCTGAATCTGAATGTTGGCCTGCCTTGCTAGATTGGGGAAGTTCTCCTGGATAATATCCTGCAGAGTGTTTTCCAACTTGGTTCCATTCTCCCCGTCACTTTCAGGTACACCAATCAGACGTAGATTTGGTCTTTTCACATAGTCCCATGTTTCTTGGAGGCTTTGTTCATTTCTTTTTATTCTTTTTTCTCTAAACTTCCCTTCTCGCTTCATTTCCTTCATTTCATCTTCCATCACTGATACCCTTTCTTCCAGTTGATCACATCGGCTCCTGAGGCTTCTGTATTCTTCACGTAGTTCTCGAGCCTTGGCTTTCAGCTCCACCAGCTCCTTTAAGCACTTCTCTGTATTGGTTATTCTACTTATACATTCGTCTAAATTTTTTTCAAATTTTTAACTTCTTTGCCTTTGGTTTGAATTTCCTCCTGTAGCTCGGAGTAGTTTGATCGTCTGAAGCCTTCTTCTCTCAACTCGTCAAAGTCATTCTCCGTCCAGCTTTATTCCATTGCTGGTGAGGAACTGCGTTCCTTTGGAGGAGGAGAGGTGCTCTGCTTTTAGAGTTTCCAGTTTTTCTGCTCTGTTTTTTCCCCCATCTTTGTGGTTTTATCTACTTTTGGTCTTTGATGATGGTGATGTACAGACGGGTTTTTGGTGTGGATGTCCTTTCTGTTTGTTAGTTTTCCTTCTAACAGACAGGACCCTCAGCTGCAGGTCTTTTGGAGTTTGCTAGAGGTCCACTCCAGACCCTGTTTGCCTGGGTATCCGCAGCAGTGGCTGCAGAACAGCGGATTTTCATGAACTGCGAATGCTGCTGTATGATGGTTCCTCTGGAAGTTTTGTCTCAGAGGAGTACCCGGCCGTGTGAGGTGTCAGTCTGCCCCTACTGGGAGGTGCCTCCCAGTTAGGCTGCTCGGGGGTCGGGGTCAGGGACCCACTTGAGGAGGCAGTCTGCCCGTTCTCAGATCTCCAGCTGCGTGCTGGGAGAACCACTTCTCTCTTCAAAGCTGTCAGACAGGGACATTTAAGTCTGCAGAGGTTACTGCTGTCTTTTTGTTTGTCTGTGCCCTGCCCCCAGATGTGGAGCCTACAGAGGCAGGCAGGCCTCCTTGAGCTGTGGTGGGCTCAACCCAGTTCGAGCTTCCTGCCTGCTTTGTTTACCTAAGCAAGCCTGGGCAATGGCAGGCGCCCCTCCCCCAGCCTCGCTGCCGCCTTGCAGTTTGATCTCAGACTGCTATGCTAGCAATCAGAGAGACTCCATGGGCATAGGACCCTCCGAGCCAGGTGCGCGATATAATCTTCTGGTGTGCCGTTTTTTAAGCCCGTGGGAAAAGCGCAGTATTAGGGTGGGAGTGACCCGATTTTCCAGGTGCCGTCTGTCACCCCTTTCTTTGACTAGGAAAGGGAACTCCCTGACCCCTTGTGCCTCCCAAGTGAGGCAATGTCTTCCCCTGCTTTGGCTCACGCACGGTGCGCTGCACCCATTGTCCTGCACCCACTGTCTGGCACTCCCTAGTGAGATGAACCTGGAACCTCAGATGGAAATGCAGAAATCACCCGTCTTCTGCGTCGCTCACGCTGGGAGCTGTAGACCGGAGCTGTTCCTATTTGGCCATCTTGGCTGCCCTCTATGATATCTATTTTTATAGTTAGTGCTCTGTTGCTTTAAATTAAGGCTCATCTTCAGTTACAGCTGACTTTTACTTTTTAAGTAAAGGGGACTCTGAAAGTTGTTTGTGTGTATTGTTTGCAATTTACAAAACATTCCATTATAGAAACCGCATGGGAATAATTGAGACGAAAGATAATGGGAATCTTCCTACACCATTATAGGAGCAAGTGTCCTCAACAATAGCCTAAGCCCCTGAAAGAAAAGTCCCTTTTTCTCCTGCCATAGGCACCAACTCTATCATTAATCCACCTAATAAATATTGTTGTGTGTCAAGCACTTTGTAGGTATTGAAAATAAAGCTGTTTACAATAGAAACTGAACACTGTAGTTTAGAGGCTGGAGGAGATTAATAGGAAAGTAGGCAAGAATAGATCAGAAAACTCATGATTATGACAAATGCTATATTATAAATATGCATCATCTTTAACATGATTTCTTTTTCTTTCAGATAGTAAAATTGGTCCATTTACATTTGTTTTCTAATTACTAATTAGAAAAGAACATATACATTACTAATATCTTAAAACATATACATTACTAAAATAATTACTACCTTGTACATATACCCATTAGTAATGTATAGAACACATACATTACTAATATATAAAGAACAAATACATTGCTAATATATTAGAACTTATTTTTGCTATCTTGCTTGCTTTCTTTTTTCTGCTTACATTTCCACATGCCTCTCAAACACCACGTCTATATGGGTTTAAGCACCCACTTAAGATGACAACCATTTTAAATTCTTGGAGACAAAGGATTTACAAAATTACTTTCTTGCCTATGGTAGCAGGGTGTACCGTATCTTTGCCTGGGAAATGGCATTTGACTTAATGAGGTTTAAGACCCCTTAATAGTACCAAAAATACTCAGGTTGTTGCAAAGTAGCCAGAAAGTCTTCCAAAATTTCATTAGGGACTGGAGAGTCTCCTAGATCTGCATTCCTCAAGGCCTGCCAGAGCTCTGTTGACAGTCTCAAGGATTCTTTGCTTTCATTCTGCCCTTCCCTGTGTTTTCAACATTTCCTTCAGAAATTCGTGGTTTCCTTTAAGAACACGGATGTCTAGGAAACTTCCAGTTTTGCTGTTTTCAACTCATTAACAAATGTTTCATTGTTTTGCCATATTGCCATGTTATTACTTGTTCCGTCCTATAAAAGAACTATTCAACAAATATTTACTTTTTTCTCTACTTTTTCTATTTTAGGAACATGCTCAAAATCAGATATAGAAATTGAAAATGGGTTCATTTCTGAATCTTCCTCTATTTATATTTTAAATAAAGAAATACAATATAAATGTAAACCAGGATATGCAACAGCAGATGGAAATTCTTCAGGATCAATTACATGTTTGCAAAATGGATGGTCAGCACAACCAATTTGCATTAGTAAGTGATTTACATATTCCCATTCAGTTTCTGTCAACTTCGTTCCTCTCTTTGAGATGATAGTGTTTTACTTAAAAATATAGAAAACACTTTTAGGAGTAAAGAGAAACAAATACTTCTAAAACCATTCAACATTCTGTGCCAAATTAAGTCTTTTGCATGTTGAGAGTAATGGCTACTTGGGAAGATGATCATTTCATCTCTTACAACTCAATCTGCCTTTACATAAAAGCAATCTTATCATGTACAGACTAGTTAGGGAGCTGCATGAGAGTATCAGCAAAATATGTTAGTTGCCAATAAAAACTTCGTTGTCTTCCCTTTCTTTGTATTTCAAAATTATCAGCTGCTTGTATTGCATTCCGTGCTCACACTCAGAAAAGTTGTACATGTCGGGGGAGAAATGAGTGCTTAATTCTGAATTTCTGCTAGCATCAGGAGAATCAGACCTTAATAATTTGTATCAACGATGCTACTGAGGATATCCAATCAAAAAATTATCTCTACCCTATTGTTTACTACAGAGAAAACAAGTAAAGGAAAAGGGTAGGTGGGTGGGCTGAATGTTTACAAACCTCATACTTGCCAATGGATTCTTTACATGTAAAGTTCTCTGAACATGCTCGACCTTTACTTAGTATGATAAAGAGAATGCATAATGAACAAAGGAAATCTTTCAGTGGCAAAAGTTGATTTTTTTCTTTCCTCTTTATATATTCACAAAGATTTTTAAAGATAAATTGCTGAATGTGTTTTTAACCCAGATACTGTTGTATAACTTACATACTCCCAAATCCACTTCATTTTCAAGGGTACAATTCAACTATTTTTAGTCATGAGATAATATGGAACCTTGATACATAATACAACATGGATGACTGTCAAAAATATTAAGCTAAGTGAGAAAAAAGAAAGACACATTTACAAAGTGATTATCTCAATGTTACCATGAATTTTGGGGGCTACATGAATTCCTACATTTCTAGAATACTGTTTTCAATTTCTATACTTATCACGGGCTCTGTGTAAAGAAAAAGGTGTATACTTCAATTTTACTCAGCTTTGATAAATGATCTACTTTAAAACTTGTGAAATAAAAGACAGGATGCTTCATAAATTTTATAGAACTTATATCCAATTAATATAATTTTTATCTAATATATACACCCCTACTGTTAGTAAATTGTTACATAACTACATAAATGGTTACATTAACTTTTAAATTCACAAAATTTTATCGTCTTTAAAATAATATATTGTAGCATCATAGTAGTAGACTTTAATAACAGCCAATGAGATTTTTCACAAATAAAAATAGGTCTTACCCAATGTTTCTAATATATTTTCACAGGATTTGAATGATAAGAAAGAATATACAGAGAGAAATATATTTAACTATTGTAATTATTATAGCACAAAAAGCACTGATTGTCACACTGTTTTTAATAGTACTTAATTTCTTAGCAAACACTGATTGGTAAATTTTATCCCTACAATGGGACTTTCTTAGTGGAGTTGTGCATCATATGGCATAGAAAAGCAATCCTCAATTTTATTTTGTTTCAGAATTTTGTGATATGCCTGTTTTTGAGAATTCCAGAGCCAAGAGTAATGGCGTGCGGTTTAAGCTCCATGACACATTGGACTACGAATGCTACAATGGATATGAAATCAGTTATGGAAACACCACAGGTTCCATAGTGTGTAGTGAAGATGGGTGGTCCCATTTCCCAACATGTTATAGTAAGTATTTTATTCAAGTATTTTTATTAGAATTAAATAAAATAATAAATAGACACCTACATATGTATATGTACACATATGTGTGTACATATATATGTAGTCCTCCTATGAGTGTGAATTATCTTGAGACTTTAAAAATAAAAAACAAGGTTGAAAATGCAGATGTCTTCCTAAGAAATCAAATAAGATACAGTTAAGAGTATATAAAAAGCTTTATTTAGAAAGTTTCCAATAAGACTATTGATTTTTCCCCACATATAAAGTATTTTTTTTTCAGATTCTTCAGAAAAGTGTGGGCCTCCTCCACCTATTAGCAATGGGGGTACCACCTCCTTTCTACTAAAAGTGTATGTGCCACAGTCAAGAGTCGAGTACCAATGCCAGTCCTACTATGAACTTCAGGGTTCTAATTATGTAACATGTAGTAATGGAGAGTGGTCGGAACCACCAAGATGCATACGTAAGTTCTTAAAATTCTAGATCCTGAGAAAATCAGAGTAATAAGTTTGATATTTTCTTTTTTATACTAGAATTTTTATGGGTTATTACCCTAGAACTGTGTTCACAAACAGCTATTCTGCTGAATGTTTGCCTTTCAGATCTTACTATATAAGTGTATAAGCTTGGAAAATTCCATGTAAACAATGACCAAGTTTCTTTTTTAAAACAGGAATGTCAGCCTGGGGTGGTGGCTCACGCCTGTAGTCCCAGCACTTTGGAAGGCCGAGGCAGGCAGACCATGAGGTCAGGAGTTCGAGATCAGCCTGACGAACACGGTGAACCCCGTCTCTACAAAAAATACAAAAATTAGCCAGGCATGCTGGCATATGCCTGTAATCCCAGCTACTCAGGAGGGTGAGGCAGGAGAATCATTTGAACCCGGGAGGCAGAGGTTGCACCATTGCCCTCCAGCCTGGGCGACAGAGGGAGACTCCGTCTCCAAAAATAAAAAATAAATAAATAAATAAATAAATAAGAAGAAGAAGAAAAGAAAAAGAGAAAAAGAAAAAACCAAGAATGTTCAGAGTCTTCAATTTGTTAATGGATACAATGAGTCTTCAAGAATGACATCCATTTATTGTGCACATATGAAATATGGCATCTCAGCTTAACACCAGTAATCATTTTCACATTATTAACACTGAGGTAAAGAGTTTTCAAACAGTTCTGAAAACATTGTTTCAAAAAATCACAAACTATTAAACCCTACTTGAACACATGAAATTTTTCCTGATAGAACACATAGCTGGTTAACACTGAGAAGTTCTTTCTCTGATTATTATTCTTACTTATATTTTGTCAGTATTCCTAGCAAGCAACAAAGAAATTAACGAAACTTCAGCCATTTCCATAACCCATTGCTTTTCCATTTTTACCTTATTCTCCTCTTCCCTTATACCAGAACCAAAATGAATACACTAAAAACCCCTCAAGCCAGTAATATAGGTATACTTCCAGAATTTTGTCCCACACTTGAAGCAACACAATTCAAAAAATATAAGCCACAATGATTATGGCAACAACAAGAAAACCGAAAAGAAAATTTGCCACAAGTTTCTACTAGCCTATGAGGTAGAGCCCTGGGACACCCATCAGTCCTTGCATGTCAGATAACCTATTCCTATCACAGCTCTTAAACTATAAGTTCATGAGTTTTTCAAGTGCTCAAGTTCCTAAGTACAGGATGATACAAGCAGTTGTTTTCTGTGATGTGACTCATTTCCTTTATTTTGATGCTATGCTACCTGTTACCTTTCACCTTTCATATTGACTGATGACGCTGATATTTTGGCTGATCTTACAATGGGCTAAACCTTAATTATTGTCCCCTACTTAAGTATCCACTTCTGTAGATGATCATGTCCAAGTTTGAGCTCCAAACTATGCAAGTGGCAAGACTGAAGAAGAAATTAGTATCCTCAAATCAAAATAGTTTACAAGTATCTTCAAACTTGATTTCATAGAAAAGTGTTAGGTTTCAGAGATAAATTCTGAGTCTTAAATTTGATTGACTGAAGAGATGGACACTCCTAAGATGGGTTTCACAGCAAAAGCATTACCTCTTCTCACAATCAAGAACAGGAAAGGATTATAACTATCTGAAGATATAAGATCAGTTCTATGATACAAGCAAGACTTTCAGTCTTCAAAACTAAAGAAGCAAAGAGCATTCAAGCACAGAATTCTAGGGAAAAAGGCAACCTTATGGAAAATATTACATATACATATGGCATATTAAAGCAATGAGGAAAACTTTCCCAGGCAGCAGGAAACTTTAGAAAGTTTTGGAAAATATGTTTGGAGAAGTATTTAGAGTTCAAATAATATTTATTTTTGAATTGTAAACAGCCCCTGAATGTATTGAAGAGCTCTGAAAAATTTTTGGATTTCAAAAGTGATATGTACTATGTTAAGAAATTTATTTAAGTAAGTACTTGAAAGATGTATTAAAATATGATTGGGGAAATTTCTAAAGAAATGCTAATGCTAATAAGGGCTAAACGAGAATGCAGAATGCTTGAGTCAAAAGAAGAGACAGATGAGTGAATGATATCAAAAATGAAAAGCTTACTATGTAAGAACTGAAATTTTTATCATGTAAGAATTAGGCTTAATACCTAGGGTATGGGTTGATAGGTACAGCAAACCACCATGGCACACATTTACCTATGGAACAAACCTGCACATCCTGCACATGTACCCTGGAACTTAAAAAAAAATTATAAATTTTTTTACAAAAGAATTTTATAAAAGAAAACCCATATGTGGAAGTAACATTATCTTACTGATTTTACAGATGAAGGCATAGTGAGATAGAGTAATTTGTCCATAATCATGTAGGGATTCATATTAACTCTGTGTGCTTATCCTTGCCTCTCTTTAAAATAGAAAATGAAGATGACAGGGATAGATGATGGTGATAGAGAGATAACTGATAGATATTGAGGTATATTTATGTATGTATGTATGTATATATAGTTTCATTTTAATAGATGACTATTAGAAAGATTATACCTTTCTACAGTTCTGTTTCTACATTGTGGGCATAAGAGAAAAATATAAACATAGAATTAAATTAGCAAAATGTGAGTACATTTGGAGTGCTTGTAGTCAAGGCTTGTCGAATGGGGGAAAGGAGGATAAGTAACCATGACTCCAATGGAACATGTTAGCATAATCCTTTTTGATATGAAGTCACTAGGGTGGACACAACATGTTTTAGGGAAGAAGAGTTCAGGCTCTAGAGAAAGACTGCCAGGGTTCACGTTTATCACCTCACCTGATGATCTCTGCTGTGACGTTGGGGAAGTGCAACTGAACTTATTATATCTGTGAAATGCTAAAGTCAGTATGTAGCACAAGTTAATAACTATTAACTATTTGGATTATTTTATAATTTTATTTTATCCTAAACTACTCATTAGGATGCATTTTATTTGCTCATGAAAAAGAAGATTATGATTGTTAATTGTTTTTTTCTGCTTTCAGATCCATGTATAATAACTGAAGAAAACATGAATAAAAATAACATAAAGTTAAAAGGAAGAAGTGACAGAAAATATTATGCAAAAACAGGGGATACCATTGAATTTATGTGTAAATTGGGATATAATGCAAATACATCAATTCTATCATTTCAAGCAGTGTGTCGGGAAGGGATAGTGGAATACCCCAGATGCGAATAAGGCAGCACTGTTACCCTAAATGTATGTCCAACTTCCACTTCTTCCACTTCTCACTCTTATGGTCTCAAAGCTTGCAAAGATAACTTCTGATATTGTTGTAATTTCTACTTTATTTCAAAGAAAATTAATATAATAGTTTCAATTTGCAACTTAATATATTCTCAAAAATATATTAAAACAAACTAAATTATTGCTTATGCTTGTACTAAAATAATAAAAACTACTCTTATATTGGACTTCTTATCAATGAATTAGTAAGTATAGAGACAGACAGCTGAATGGCTTTCTGCATATTGTATAGTATACCTAGACATAGAAACAAAATGACTAGATTTTATTTGGGGAAGTAATAATACCATAAAATTAGATATTAAAATTGTAAGTGAAAATAAACACACTATAGTATTCCCTTATTGTAGCCATGGTTCCCTAGATGCAGTTAACCAAATAGGGTCATTTTTATTAAAAGTAGTGTTTCCTGCCAAACACTGACATTACATCATTATCATGATTTAAACGAAATAGTACTAGAGAAGGTGAATTATTATCATTTTCCTGTGAAAAAAGAAAAGAGGTTTTGCTAACCCTTTCAGAGCATTGGGAACACAGCCAGAAGTGCATTAAATGTATATATTAACTTGGGCAATGTTGACAATTTAGGATGCTGAAGCCAGGTGCAGTGGCACACGCCTGTAATCCCAGCACTTTCAGAGGCCAAGCTGGGAATCATCTGAGGTCAAAAGTTCAAGACCAGCCTGTCAACATGGTGAAACCCTGTCTTTACTAAAAATAGAAAAACTAGCTGGGCATGATGGCGTGCACCTGTAGTCCCAGCTACTCAGGAGGCTGAGGTGGGAGAATCACTTTAACCAGTGGGGCAGAAGTTGAACTGAGCCAAGATAGTGCCACTGCACTCCAGCCTGGGCAATAGAGTGAGACTCTGTCTTAAAAAGAAATAAATAGGATGGTGAAAATTCCTATTTAAGGAAATAATTCTTTTTCTGATTTATTTAAGGCTACATTTGTATTTTCTTAATACAAATATTTTGAAAGTTTCTTCATATATGGTTTTTGCATTTCTTATTAAGTTTTGCTTCAGATTTTTTTTTGTCTTTTCTCCCGTTAATTGCCTTCACTCTCTCTCTGTTCTGTACTTTTCTTTGTATATAAGGATTTTTTGAAAAGATTGTATATCCCTGTTAACAAATTGAAATCTCTATTCACTTTAATAGATTTTTACCCCCAGTTAGCATATGGTTAGTGAGAAGTTGCAGGGTAAGAAGAAAACAATATTCCCTTTCCCAACACTTTTCCTGATTATAGAGAAAAAAGCATGAACTTGTATAATGATCTAGTCCTGTACAGAATGAGAAATATTAATTGCTAGACCGAGAATGTTTTGGTGGCTAAAGCTAGGAATAACTTTTTAAGACTGAAGAATGATATAAGCTATCAAATCTAACTGAGTTTTCAAATAACAGGTTTGCAGAGACTGGAGAATAAAAAGTAAAAAATTGTTTTATTAATTCCAGTGACTAATTCTACTTCATCAACAGATATCATAAATAAAATTTCAAAAACAATTGCTGATACGGTTTGGCTGTGTCCCCACCCAATTCTCACCTTGAATTATATAATCCCCATGCATCAAAGGTAGGGCCAGGTGGAGATAATGGAATCATGGGAGCAGTTTCCCCATACCCCACTCATGGTAGTAAATACATCTCATGAGATCTAATGGTTTTATAAATGAAAGTTCCCCTGGACAAGTTCTCTTGCCTGCCACCATGTAACATGTACCTTTGCTACTCATTCACCTTCTGTCATGATGGTGAGGCCTTCCCAGCAATGTGGAACTGTGAGTCCATTAAACCTCTTTCCTTTATAAATTACCCAGTCTCAAGTGTGTTTTTATTAGTAGTGTGAGAATCAACTAATACAGTAAATTGGTATTACACAGTAGAGTGGGGTGCTGCTGTAAAGATAACCAAAAATGTAGAGTGACTTTGGAACTGGGGAACAGACAGAGGTTGGAACAGTTTGGAGGACTCAGAAGAAGGCAGGAAGATGTGAGGAAGTTTGGAACTTCTTAGAGAGACTTGTTAAATGGCTTTGACCAAAATGCTGATAGTGATTTGGAAAATGCAATCTAGGCTGAGGTGGTCTCAGCTAGAGATGAGAAACTTGTTGGGAACAGGAGCAAGGTGACTGTCGCTATGTTATAGCTCAGAGACTGGTGGAATTTTGCCACTTCCCTAGAGATGCGGAACTTTGAACTTGAGAGAGATGATTTAAGACATCTGGCGGAAAAAATTTCTGAGCAGCAAAGCGTTCAAGAGATGACTTGGATGCTGTTAAAAGCATTCAATTTTATATATTCACAAATATATGGTTTGGAATTGGAAATTATGTTAAAAGGGAAGCAGAGCATAAAAGTTCAGAAAATTTGCAGCCTGATGATTTGATAGAAAAGAAAAACCCATTTTCTGGGGAGCAATTTAAGCTGGCTACAGAAATTTGCACAAGTAATGAGAAGCCAAATGTTAGTCACCAAGACAATGGGGAAAATGTCTCCAGGGCATGTCAGAGGTCTCCAGGGCATGTCAGAGGTCTTCAGGGCAACCCCTCCCATCACAGGCCCAGAGGCCTAGGAGAAAAAAATGGTTTTGTGAGTAGGGCCCAGGACCATGCTGCTTTTTGCAGTTTCAGGAGGTGGTGCCCTGCATCCCAGCAGGGGCTAAAAGGGGCCAACATAGAGCTCAGACCATTGCTTTGGATGGTGCAAGCCCCAAGCCTTGGTAGCTTCCATGTGATGTTGAGATTGTGGTTCACAGAAGTCAAGAACTAAGGTTTGGGAACCTCTGCTTAGGTTTCAGAAGATGTATGGAAACGCCTGGATGTCCAGCAAATGTTTGCTGCAGGGGTGGGGCCCTCACGGAGAACCTCTGCTATGGCAGTGCAGAAGGAAAATGTGGGGTGGGAGCCCCCACACAGAGTCCCCACTGGGGCACTGCTTAGTGGAGCTGTGAGAAGAGGCCCACTGTACTCCAGACCCCAGAATGGTAGTTCCACCGACAGTTAGCAGCGTGCACCTGGAAAAGATGCAGACACTCAATGCCATGCCATGGAAGCAGTCAGGAGGGAAGCTGTACCCTGCAAAGCCACAGGGGTGGAGTTGCCTAAGACCATGGGAACCCACCTGCTGCATCAGCGTGACCTGGATGTGAGACATGGAGTCAAATGAGATCATTTTTGAGCTTTAAGATTTGACTGCCCTGCTGGATTTTGTACTTGCATGAGACCTGTAGCCCCTTTGTTTTGGCCAATTTCTCCCATTTGGAACAGGTTTACTTACCCATTGTCTGCACCATTGTCTGTACCATTGTATCTAGGAAATAACTAATTTGCTTTTGATTTTACAAAGGGACCTGCCTTGTCTCAGATGAGACTTGAGACTGTGGACTTTTGAGTTAATGCTGAAATGAGTTAAGACTGTCAGAGGCTTTTGGGAAGGCATTATTGGTTCTGAAATGCAAGGACATGATATTTGGGAGGGGCCAGGGTGGAATGATATAGTTTGACTCTGTGTCTCTGCTCAAATCTTACCCCATGTTAAGGGCAGGGCCATGTGGAGATAATTGAATCATGGGGACTGTTTCCCCATATTGTTCTCATGGTAGTGAGTAAGTCTCACAAGATCTGATGGTTTTATAAATGGGAGTTCCCCTGCACAAGCCCTCTTGCATGTCACCATGTAAGATGTGACTTTGCTCCTCATTTACCTTCCACCATGATTGTGAGGCCTCCCCAGCCATGTGGAACTGTGAGTCAATCAAACCTCTTGTTTTAATAAATTACCTAGTCTCAGGTATGTCTTTATTAGCAGCATGAGAACAGACTAATATGATTGCCTTAGTTTCCTAAAATGGTACAAAAATAAATGGCAGGAAACCACAATTGTAGGAGCAACAAGCAATATGATCAGGAAGAGGAAAATCAAATGTGATATAAAAGCATCAGTGGGGTTATTAAAGAGCAGAGTATGCACCTAGCAAAGCGAATTGGTGTGATAGATAAGAAATTTGGTGTAGTGGGTTTTCAAAGGGAAACCATAGAGAAATGAATGATTACAGAGATTATTAATCTGGAGAATAAACCATAAAAATCTAAGTCTAGGGAAGAAACCAGTACAATTGCAATAAGTACAATCATCAAAATGTTCTTACATTCCTTTCTAAACAATTATTCCTAGTGTATAGCTTAATGTGGTTCCAGGCAAAGTGAGAGAGAAAATCTCACAGAAACATTATCTAGCCAATTGTTTTTTAATTATAAGACTAATGAACAAATCTTACAAATCTTTAGGCAGGAAAATAAAAATGACTGAAAATGAAATCTTAGGGAAAATAGAATGATTGTTATATTAAAATGTAAATATACTTGGTGTGATATTTATCAAGCAAAATAGCTGTTTATGGGCCAGACATAGTGGATCATCCTGTAATCTCAGCACTTTGGGATGCTGAGGTGAAAGGGTTGCTTGAGGTCAGGAGTTTGTGATCAGCCTGGGAATCACAGCAAGATCCTGTCTATAAAAACAAAGAAAACTAATTAGCTGGGTGTGGTGGTGCATGCCTGTAGTCCCAGCTACTTGAGGAGGATGAGGTGGGACAATTGTGCCACTGCACTCCAACCCAGCGACAGAGCCAGTCCCTGTCTCAAAAAGAAAATAAAACAACCCCCCCCAGTTATTAGTTCATTAATTTGTGCCTAGAAATCAATTGTTTTAACACACCCATTAAGAACCATTATATGCCAAGCCTTTTATCTAGATAGGAAGCACATTTTGAATTTGAAAATACTATTGCTTGATATGAAGTTAATTATAACTTCTTTGAAGGTACAATGCAAACACAAAATTCAGAATACAAAAATATGTAGACAGTATGTTGTTAACAATAAGGGAAGAAAATATAGCGGGGAGATTGGCAGGAAAAACAAGACATTTTGATTTTATCACTTTGAGGTTTCTTCTACTTTACAGTTATTTTATTTATTTATTTATTTTTAATTTTGTGGGTACACGGTAGGTATATATATTTATGGGGTGTATGAGGTATTTTGATACAGGCATGCAATGTGAGATAAGCACATCATGGAGAATAGGATATCCATCCCCTCAAGCATTTATCCTTTGAGTTACAAACAACCCAATTACACTAAGTTATATTTAAGGTATACTATTAAATTATTGTTGACTATAGTAGCCTTATTGTGCTATCAATTAGTAGGTCTTATTCATTCTTCTAATTATGTATTTGTACCTTTTGAAAATAGGTACCCACCTCCTCCCTGACACCCCCAACCACTGCCTCCCACCACTAGCCCCTTGCCTCTGGTAACCATTCATCTACTGTCTACGTCCATGAGTTCAATTGTTCTTATTTTTAGATCCCACAAATAAGTGAGAATATGTGAAGTTTGTCTTTCTGTGCCTGGCTTATTTCACTTAACATAATGATCTCCAGTTCCATCCATGTTGCTATAAATAACTAGATCTTATTCTTTTTTATGGCAGAATACTACTCCATTGTATATACGTACCACATTTTCTTGATCCATTCATCTGTTGATGGACACTTAGGCTGCTTACAAACCTTAGCTATTGTAAACAGTGCAGCAACAAACATAGGGATGCAGATGTCTCTTCCATATACTGATTTCCTTTCTTTTTGGTATATGCCCTGCAGTGGGATTCCTGGATCATATGGTAGCTCAATGTTTCGTTTTCTGCGGAGCCTCCAAACTGTTCTCCATAGTGGTTATGCTAACTTGCATTCCCACCAACAGTGTACAAGTGTTCCCTTTTCTCCATATCCTCCCAAGCACTTATTACTGATTTTTGGATATAAGCCATATTAATTGGAGTTAGATGATATCACACTGTAGTTTTGATTTGCATTTCTCTGATAATCAATGATATTGAGTACCTTTTCATATACTTGTTTGCCATTTATATCTCTTTCTTTGAGAAATGTCTATTCAAATCTTTTGCACGTTTTTAATTGGATTATTAGAATCTTTCCTATAGAGTTGTTTGAGCTCCTTATATATTGCGGTTATTCATGCCCTGTCAGATGGGTACTTCACGAATATTTTCTCCTGTTCTGTGGGTTGTCACTTCTCTTTGTTGTTTCTTTTACTGTGCAGAAGAAGATTTTTAACTTTATGTAATCCCATTTGTTCATTTTTGTTTAGGTTTCCTGTGCTTATGGGATATTGCCCCCAAAATTTTTGAACAGACCTATATCCTGGAGATTCTCTGCAATGTTTTCTTGTAGTAGTTTCATAGTTTGAGGTCTTAGATTTAAGTCTGTAATCCACTTTGATTTTTTTTATATGGTGAGAAATAGGGGTCCAGTTACATTCTTCTGCATATGAACATCCTGTTTTCCCAGCACCATTTATTGAAAGACAGTCTTTTCCCCAGTGTACATTCTTGGCACTCTTGTCAGAAATGAGTTCACTGTAGGTGTGTGGATTTACTTCTGTGTTCTCTATTCTGTTCCATTGGTCTATGTGTCTGTTTTTATGCCACTATTATGCTGTTTTGATTACTATAGTTGTGTAGTATAATTTGAAGTCAGGTAATATGATTCCTCTAGTTTTGTTCTTATTGCTTAGGATAGCTTTGGCTATTCTGGGTCTTTTGTGGTTCCATATAAATTTTAGAATTGTTTTTTCCTACGTCTGTGAAGAATGTTATTGGTATTTTGACAGTGATTGCACTGAATCTGTAGATTGCTTTAGGTAGTATGGACATTTTAACAATGTTGATTCTTCCAATCCATAAACATAAAATATCTTTCCATCTTTTTGTATCCTTTTCAATTTCTTTCATCAGTCTTTTATAGTTTTCATTATAGAGCTCTTTAACTTCTTTATTTAATTCCTAGGTATTTAACTTTATGTGTGGCTACTGTAAATGGGACTACTTTCTTGATTTCTTTTTCACATTGTTCACTGTTGACGTATAGAAATGCTACTGATTTCTATATGTTGATTTCATACCCAGCAAATTTACCAAATTTATCAGTTCTAATAGTTTTCTGGTTGAGTCTTTAGGTTTTTCCAAATATAAGATCATATCATCTGCAAACAAGGATAACTTGGTTTCTTCCTTTCCAACTTGGATGCCCTTTGTATTCTTCTCTTGTCTGATTGCTGTAGCTAGGACTTCCTGTATTATGTTGAATAACTATGTAACAGTGGGCATCCTTTTCATGTTCCAGTCCTTTGAGGAAAGGATTTCAGTTTTTCTCCATTCAGTATGATACTAACTGTGTATCTGTTGAATACAGCTTTTGTTACTTTGAGGTGTGTTCCTTCTATCCTATCCCCAGTATTTGAGGGTTTTCATCATGAAGGATATTGAATTTTATCGAATGCTTTTTCAGCATCAACTGAAATGATCGTATGGGTTTTATCCTTCATTCTGTTAATATGATGTATCACATTGATTGACTTGTGTATATTGCACCATCCTTGCATCCCACAGGTAAACCCCATTTGGTTATGATGAATGATCTTTCTAATGTATTGCTGAATTCAGTTTGCTAGTATTTTGTTGAGGATTTTTGTATCGATATTTATTAGAGATTTTAACCTGTAATTTTCTTTCTCTTTTTTGGGTGTGTCTTTGTCTAATTTTGGCATCAGGGTAATACTGGCCCCATATATTCCCCCAGCATCTGCCATACCTCAGTACCATATCAGAAAGAAGGAGCCTAGAGTATTATTCTGTTTCTCTGGGATGTTCTCTCACATACATGCATTCCCTCATCATTGGTCACACTTTTTGCCATTTTCTGTTTACTATCAATCTTAACCAAGCTTAGCATCTGTGGATGGAAGTCCATAGGTGAGCTATAATACCCACCCATAGAGTGCAGCAATAGCCCCTTGCATCAATAGCCTTTCCAGAACTTCCCTTTATGAACATTCCCAATAAGAAAAAGTACAGTTACAAATATAAAATATGGCAGGAGTATCTCTAACACTAGTCAGGGGGCAGCATCTAGGCAGTCTTAGTTTAGTGAGAGAAATAATCATTCCTCAGCCCATTGTCCCTTTAGTAATGTACACTTAAATTCAGAGGACTTGAAGTAATGTTTTCAGCTGCAATGACTTCTTGTGGTAAAATCTACAGCTGTAATTCTAAATTGGTAAAAATGGATCTGGCAAAACAGAAACAGTTTACGGGGTTGGAAATATGTACGATCTGACCATTCATGGCATTTGCCATAATCCATGTGTCTGTACATCTCTAAGCATTGCCTTTGGGATAACCACTCAATTCATTGAAGGCCAGATATATTGCCTTCAATGTTATTTACCACGAATCTTGCCTTGTAATCTAGATTTTATTATCTACAAGGTGATTGCTTCACTCAAATTGGGACGTGCTGTCAGAAAAATGGGCAGACTGCTTTGCACAATGAGAAGAAGAACCACAGAGTTTAGACCATTTCAAAAAAGGAGCCAGAAGTTCTTTTATGGATTATATCATTGGTCAAAAATGCTGGCTGCAAACTGCTTATGAATGTAACATACACCAAGAGCAACCACCAGTGGAGAGCTGCTGCATGTGTCATTTCCATATTATTAGTTTTTCTAAACTGTTCCATGCTAATTGGAATGTTTGTCTGATATTACCTATGAAATAATAGGCATTTTGAGTTTTAGATTTATTAACCACAATGGTGAGGGCTATCTTCATCAAAGCTCAGTAATGAACATGGAATTGTCTTTTAATCTCCCTTTAAAAATTCACAAATAATAACCATACATATTTATGGGGTGCATAGTAATGTGTGTGTGTGTGTTTGTGAGTGTATATATATATATACACACACATATATATACACACACATATACACACACATATATATACATATATATATACACATATATATATATAATGTATAGTAGTCAGAGTAATTAGCATCTCCATTATCTCAAACATTTATCATTTCTTTCTGTTGGGAACACTGAATATTCTCCTTCCAGCTATTTGGTACTATATAGTATATTCTTGGTAACTGAAAAAAAATTACATCTAAGTGTTAACCTCAGGTATCTTGAAATGCCAACTCCTAACAGTCATAGCCTGGGAGTTCATGTTAGCCTTCTTGCAACTATGCATATCCACATAATTAATCAAAATCATTTGTGTTTTGGTGAGAATTAGCATCTGCAATGGTGAGTTTTATGTGTCAGCTTAGCTAGGCTATCAATCCAAGTTATTTAATCAAATATTAATCTAAGTGTTGCTGTGAACAAGGTATTTTATAGATGGAGTTAATAACATCTACACTAAGTTGCCTTTAAGTAAAGATTACCCTTGATAATATGGGTGGGTCACATTCAATCAATTGAAGCAGTAAGAGTCAAAACTTTGGCTTCCCAAAGAAGAAATTCTACCTTAAGACTGTAACATCAACCCTTGTCTGAGTTTCTACTCTATTAACCTGCCCTATGAATTTTGGAATTGCTTATACTCACAAATCAAGTAAACCAATTGCATAAAACAAATCTCTATCTCATCTATCTATACACACCTCACACTATACATTCTGTTTCTCTGGAAAACACTAATACATCATCTTACCACTTAACATTTTTAAGCAATTAAAATCTCTCACTATCTTCCCAAGATTTGGTATTACTTAATATTCACTAGAGAGGCTGGTTTGACCGATTATAAAATTCCCATTTAACAAGAACAACTAAGATCAGGTGAAGAGAGCCCTTTTCCAAAATCTGACTATAAGTCGGTAATTGAATTCACTACCAAATTACAAACCATTTATTTCAAGGACTCTGTGGAAAGATTAACCCAGCAGGCACCAATGCTTTTCTGTTTTGCAAAACAGACCACATATTTAATGTTATTTCTCTAGTATTGATGGTCATCTGGTCTTTAAATCCTGGCGCTTGGAAGGTGGGATCTGTTGATGAAGGGTCAGAGTGAAGGAGTGCCATGATTTAACCTGTATCTCCCCAAGTCTCCATCAAAACCTTTGTCACACATGAAGCCAATTATATTTGGTTCAGATATTTACCTCAATATTGCTGGGGTTGATTGTTCATTTGCTTTACTTTCCACCATGAGATGTTTTAATATCACCGAACTTGCTAGCAGCAACCAAGAAAATGTATTTCTAGTAATTTCTCCATCATTTTGTATCACATTCTAAATACATATATATATATATATATATATATATATATATATATTACAAACTCTTGAGTCAAAGTCATATACTCCAAACTACACTCCAAGATTCATTCCAGATAATCTTCCTCTGAGGATTTTCCCTTCAGACAAAGAGTGGATTGGTAACACCCTGGCAATAAACCTTTGTCAGACCCTTCATCCTATCCTCCTTAAACTTCATGGTGCCTTTGCCATATCATGAAGAAGGAAAGAAGCTCAGTGTCCACTTCTGATACCACTCTGCCACTCCTACACTGCTAAGCTAACAGCAGTGATCTTGCTTTCAGAACTAGCAATTCACATTTTTACCTATCATTATGTTAACTGTTGAAAATTATTTAACACAGCATTAATGTCAACAGCATAGTGAGAATTGTGACTCATGTGTTGTGTCTGATTATCCTAATCTTCACCTTGAATTCATATGTTTAAGGGAGATGACTCAATGAGTGTCTGTGACCTCTGAAGTTCTTCCATCTCCTTTCCTTTATTAGTTGATGAGCTCCCTCAGCTGCATCTTATGAAATCCAGTTATTTATTATACTTATCTTAGATGAACAACCTAAAAAATGTGATTTGAGCACTTAACTCAGATTCTTATTTATCTTCAATCTGGTGTACACCTAAAGATTCTCTTGCAAGAATTTTAACAAGGGTCAAATTATCAGTCTTCTATGAAATTACAGAAAATATCACAGACTTGTTTTTAAAACTTTTCTTAAAGAAACATGCAGAAAACTGTCAAAAACATGGGTGAGCGCTACCTAGGTAGAGAAATAAAACATTACTCTTTCATTAGATACAATTAAACTTTGAAAACACATTTAAATATGATTTCTAAAATAGTTAAGACTTGGTTACATTTGATGACATCAATAAAGATGAACTAGGTAAGTAATCATAATGGAGTACATTCTTAAATGCAATTATTTTTATGACACATACGTACCTCAGAGTGGAGATAAATTAAAATATTAGTATGTCATGTATCATAGTTACTATGTTTTGCAGATTAAAGATGTCCACAAATAATTTGAAAATCCTCTGATTAAGTGACCTATTTCCCCATCATCTTGAACTTGTGCTAACCCATGAATTTTCTGACCAATAGGATATGGTATAAGTATCTCTATGCCAGTTACGGATGTAAGCCTTAAAAAAATTGCAGCTTCTGCTTTGGTGTCTTGTAGCTTCTAATCAGCATGAGAGAATTCTGGGTACCCTGTAGAGAGGCCCTGAGAGTGACAGGAGTCACCTGAACCCCAAATTTCACTTGTTGCTGGCAAAGCACCAAATATGTGACTGAAGACATATTGAACCCTCCACCGCAGACTATTAACCAGATGAATAACAATGAACGTCTCCATTAATACACAGAAAACAAAAGATTTATCCATTTGAACCCCACCAAAATTCTATGCCCCATAGAATTGTGAGATGTCATTAAATGGTATATTAGAAAAGAAGTAATATCTCAAAACACTAACCTAAGTTCCAACTTAAGAAGGTAGGAAATCATGAATATTAGTGTATAAATCAATGAAGCAAGTGCAATATAGAAAAAACTGTTTTCTTAATCTTCTCAAAGAATGAATAAAACCAATCAAAGTTAGTTCTTTGAGAAGAATAAATGATATATTTCTAGCAAGAACAATGAAGAATAAAAGAAGAAACAAATTACCTGTCATTTGGCATAGTATAGGGCATTGATTGAAATGGTTCCAATAATTGAAGGGTATACAATTATTTTAACTTTTGAAATGTCCAAAGTGCCAGGGTTTTGTCTGAAAAACACACCAAAAAAAAAAGAGAATACCCAAAAGAGTTCCATTATTAAATGGAAATTTTATATGAAGGAAAATTCTACAAGAAGGTACAGCAATGGCCTTGGTCATATTCATGAGTAAATACCTCCTCTTTTTCTGGGACTCACTCTAGAGACTGCTGAAGCTCTGTCTTAGGCTACTGAAGGAAGAGTTTAAAGGGATTCTCCATTAGAACACCTGCTGCCAGAGGCTAGATGATTATCCTGTCTTTCTGATGCCAGTTCATAAATGAATGGTTACTATTCTACCTGGAAAGTTGTGGCAGATCCTCATGGGTAAATATAAGACTAAAGGAATTCAATGGGGTAAACTTTAATGTGTTTTCTCAGCTATTATGGAAGACATTGAGGACATAAAAGGTCAGATCACATGGATTGATACCAATTCATGACCAGTGATTAATTAATGCAAAACTAGTTGATTCAAGTACTTCTTGCCTGAGATACTACCTTTATGGGAATTAAAAAGACAAATCAAACTGGGACAAGCTGATGCCCACCGAAATAAAAACTCTACCAGGATTGGAAAGCGACTGGAGTCAACAAATAGGTATTTCGGTTCATTACCTAGAAGTAACTACTTATACACATGAAAGGAATGGTCACAGAAGGACCTAAACCAACAGAAGCACCAGAAAAGGTATAAATTGTTTACCATAATGGTCCAGTTTCTTAGCAAGATAGGTAAGATTTAAAAATTCATTAGGACATATCCACTGGGGTGATGGCCTAGCATACAGCTAGTAAATAGATTATATTTGATGTCCGTTCTTAACACCAGGAAGATTTAAGCAAGCTTTGAAGGCCACTGAAACGTATTTGAGACTTGGTTTTTTTCATGGAAGTTAAATCTAACGTATGAAAATTAAATAATCTGAATTGTTTTTGCCCACCAAGTTACATTCTTCTGATCAAGGAAGCTATTTTACAGCACGTGATATACAACAAGGGGCAAATAAACACCACATCGAATATATATATCATATCCTTTATCTTCTGCAGAATAGTGGAAATATTTGAAATCATTAATTGCAATACTTGCCAAAAAAAAAAGACTGGGGTAGATAGGTCAGTAATAAAGGATGAAAGAGCTGGTTTACTTGTTTTCAAGTTGTGCATTAAAATTAAACATGAGATATTCATGTGGTTTTGTTTTTAGTTCTGGTTTATGTGATGAATAACATTTATTGATTCATGTTTGTTGAGCCAACCTTGCACCACAGGAATAAAGCCTACTTGATTGTGGTGTATTAGCGTTTTGATATGCTGTCAGATTCAGTTTGATCAGATTTTGTTGACTATTTTTGCATCTATGTTCATCAAGGATATTGACCAGAAGTTTTCCTTTTCAGCTGTGTCTCTGCCAGGTTTTGGCATTAGGGTGATGCTGGCCTCATAGAATGATTTAGGAAGGAGTCCCTCCTCCTCAATTTTTTGGAATAGTTTCAGTAGGAATGATACCAGCTCTTCCTTTCATATCTGGTAGAATTTGCCTGTGAATCCGTCTGGTCCTGGGCTTTTGCTAGTTGGTAGGTTTTTAATTACTGATTCAATTTTGGAACTCATTTTTGCTTGGCTTGGAGATTGAATCTAAATGTCCATCAACAGTAGATTGGATTTTTAAAATGTGGTACACATTTACCATGGAATAGTGTGCAGCCGTAAAATATAGTGAGATAATGTCCTTTGCACGAACAGAGATGGAGCTGGAGGCCGTTATCTAAGCAAACTAACACAGGAACAGAAAACCAAATACCCTATGTTGTCACTTATAAGTGAAAGCTAAACACTGAGTACATATGGATACAAAGAAGAGAACAACAGATACTTGAGGGTGGAGGATGGGAGGAGAGTGAAAATTTAACAAGCCACCTTTTGAGTACTATGCTTATTACCTAAGTGACAAAATAATTTGCACACCAAACCCCTCTGACACGCCATTTACCTATGTAGCAAACCTGCACATGTGCTCCCGAATCTAAAATAAAAGTAAAACAAACAATTAAAATAAAAAGTTAAACATGGGAGAAACCAAAGATGATTTACTATTAGATAAATTTCCTAGATAGAGTGGTAGAAGTCAGAACGATTTGGGGATGAAACCGGCACTTATCTACAAGTCTTTTCAAACACAGCACAATTTTCTTCTTTTCTGCCTTACCCCATAATTTGAGTCCAGTTTAAAATGAACAGTTCTTGACGCATCACTCATATTTAAACAGGAGTTACTGTCTATAGTTTTTAATTTAAATGAATTCAGAAGGGATTGGTGGGCCAGATGAAGGACTGGCAAATGACAGTCACGGGGAACTGTGGCCTGCTGCCTATTTTTGTAGGGCTCTGACTACAACGGTTTTTACATTTTGACATCTTTTTAAAATTAAAGTAAGAAAAATCATTTGATAATTAAAATATTCATAAAATTTATATGAAATTTACATATTTGTGTCCATAAAGTTTTATTGGAACACAACCATGTTCACTAGTTTATGTATTCCCCATGGCTGTTTTTACACTATCAGGGCCAACAGAGTAGTTGCAACAGAGATCACAGAAGCTAGAATGTCCCGTCCTCTCACCTGGCCTAACTGGGCCTTCAGGTGGAAATGCTTTGTTACCAAGTAGAGGTAACAGGCCAGTAAGTTTGTACATTTCTAATCCTATCCCATGTGAATGAAAATAAACCAAGAAAGAAGCCTTAGCAAGATTCTTATTTCCAGTGAATAGGTTAACTCCATGGTCAAACCTGATATTTCTTTTTGGAGAGGAAAGTTTGGGTTAAAATAAGTGATAGATAAAAAGAAGGTGACATAATTGCCTAAATAAGAGATCTAACAAATATAGTATTTAAAGGGAAAAATCAAACATAACTTTGCTTCTAGAGAGTCTTACAGCAAAAAAATAATTTTCTCTCTTACCTTTTAGTCTGATGTCTGTTACAGTGAAATACCTTGTCTCTCAAAGACCCTACTGAGAGGGGACAGTGTGCTGGCAGCCCTCGCAGCCCTCGCAGCCGTCGCAGCCCTCACTCGCTTTTGGCGCCTCCTCGGCCTCGGCACCCACTCTGGCCGCTACTGAGCGCCCACTTCAGCCCGCTGCACTGTGGGAGCCCCTTTCTGGGCTGGCTGAGGCCAGAGCTGGCTCCCTCAGCTAGCGGGGAGGTGTGGAGTGAGGGGCCCAGAGGGAGAGACGTGGGCGGGATCCCGGGCTGCCCACGGAGCTTGTGGGCCTGGAGGACTTCCAGGTGGGCGTGGGATCTGCAGGCCCGCACTTGGAATGGCCGGCCAGCACAGCCAGCCCGGGCAGTGAGGGGCTTAGCACCTGGGCCAGCAGCTGCAGAGGGTGATCCGGGTCCCCCAGCAGTGCCAGCAGGCCAGCGCAGAGCTCGAACTCTCGCCAGGCCTCAGCTGCCTCCCTGTGGGGCAGGGCTTGGGACCTGCAGCCAGCCATGCCTGAGCCACCCCGCTGCCATGGGCTCCTGTGCAGCCAGAGCCTCCCTGACGAGCACCGCCCGCTGCTCTGCAGCGCCCGTTCCCATTAACCGCCCAAGGGCTGAGGAGTGCGGGTGCAGGGTGCAGGACTGGCAGGCAGCTCTGCCTGCAGCCAGGTGTGGGATCCACCAGGTGAAGCCAGCTGGGCTCCTGAGTCTAGTGGGGACTTGGCGAACCTTTATGTCTGGCTAAGGGATTGCAGATACACCAATCAGCACTGTGTGTCCAGCTCAAGGTTTGTAAATGCACCAAGCAGCACTCTGTGTCTGGCTCCAGGTTTGTGAATGCACCAATCAGCACTCTGTATGTGGCTAATCTGGTGGGGACTTGGAGAACCTTTATGTCTAGCTAAGGGATTGTAAATACACCAGTCAGCACTCTGTGTCTAGCTCAAGGTTTGTAAACGCACCAATCAGCACCCTGTCAAAACAGACCAATCAGCTCTCTGTAAAACAGACCAATCAGCTTTCTGTAAAATGGACCAATCAGCAGGATGTGCTTGGGGCCAGATAAGGGATAAACTCAGGCTGCCCCAGTCAGCAATGGCAACCGTCTGGGGTCGCGTTCTACACTGTTCTTTCCCTCTTTGCAATAAATCTTGCTGCTGCTCACTCTTCGGTTCCACACTGCATTTATGAGCTGTAACACTCACTGCGAAGGTCTGCAGCTTCACTCTTGAGGCCAGCCAGTGAGACCATGAACCTACTGAGAGGAATGAACAACTCCAGATGGGAGGAACCAACACCACCAGACATCCCACCTTAAGAGCTGTGACACTCACTGTGAAGGTCTGCAGCTTCACTCCTGAAGCCAGTGAGACCATGAACCCACCAAAAGGAAGAAGCTCCAAATGTGTGAACATCAGAAGGAACAAACTCCAGACGCATCACCTTTAAGAACTGTGACACTCACCGGGAGGGTCCGCGGCTTCATTCTTGAAGTCAGTGAGACCAAGAATCCACTAATTCCAGACACACTACCATTACTAAAACAAAATGCCATGGATCTGGGAAGCAGCAGGCTTGAGCAACGTCATTACTGGAGTGATGTATAGCATATGCTTCAGTGAAACAAAGGAAATTCAGGTTTCTCACACACACACATGCCGATGTGGTTTGTATCTGTAGACAAAAATGCATCCTGTATGGCCCAGTGGTGGTAGGACAAAGAAGTCTGTGTGTGAGTTCTGTGGATGGATCCCTCAACGAACAACCCTCTCCTACTGCTGCTGTGCCCTTTGCCTGTGATACAGCCTTTTTGTGAGCATAAGCTGTTTGAGTCCTGTGAATTCCTTCAGCAATCTAACACCAACATTCTTACCACCTGGTAAGACTAAACAACTTAATATATATAAAAGCAAATAAAATACTTCTACATGAAAACTATCCCAATAAATGTCTATGTCTTTCATTAAATACTGCTTCAGTCATTAAATAATGTATATTTGTAGGAGTACATCTGCATCTCTGAGTTTCATCTGCAAAATGGAGATGACGTTTTTGAAATCAGAATTTAATTCACAAATGTATGTAAATAGGTTTCAGTATACTGGGCATTTAACAATACTTATAACCATATAGTAAGTATTCAATAAATCGAAGCTACTGTTATCATTTATATTACTCAAAGGAAAACAGAGTTGGTCAGTAGAAACCTACTTTTTCTTTTTGCATCAGCCTATGTAACAAGAAATTTTTTCTCCTGCAACTTGATCACACAGGTCAGCAGCAGTGAGTTAAAGGCAGCTTATAGATATAACAGATACAAAATCCCACATATAAAAACTATAACAATATAATAAGCACATTAATAGAAAAAGATGAAAGAAACTACAAGAATTTAGACAAAAAATAAACACCCTCTTGGAGGCCAGGAAATAGATCTGAAAGGAGATGATATTTCATGTGAGGTTCAAACTTGCATATAATTTTGGTAGGTAGATGCGGAGAAAATCAATACTTGGGAGAAACAGAATGTGAAAGACCAACAAGATAAAGAAAAAACATAATTGGGAAGTTTCAAAAAGTTAGCATGACTAAAACTCAGGGTATTCACTGTGATGGGTGATGTGAGGTATGGAATCAGAAAAGATTTTAAGATTTTATAGACCTGACAAGGAGACTGAACTTTACTCAGAGAGTGATCAGGGAGCCATCGATGGATTTTAAGCAAGTGAGATGCATAGACAGACGGACCACGGTTTCATGAGCGTGGAGACTGAATTACAGTCAGGAAGTCAGGAGTTAACAATATAGAATGTTGAGATAGAAGCAGCACTATTTGAGACATCAGTTTCTACCGTGTGTGATTTGTAATATCCAGTACAATATCTATGCAAAATGAATTTGACATTTATTGAGACATAAGAAATACTTTTTTTAAGTATCAGGTTTCTTACTTCATAAAGGTGAAATACTAAAATATTTGAGAATACAAAAATGGGCATTTGTAGCCCCAATAAACATCAAATTCAAGAAGAAAATTAATTGGAAATTCCATGCAAATCATGTACAATAAAAAATTATAATATTAAAAACTGATTCAATTTACTGAGAAAATTAGTGATGTTCCAGTAGAAAGGTACAGGCATAAATAATTCATACAGTTAAAGCAAAATAGTAAACAAGTAAATGGAAAGTGTTCAAAAAATGTAAATACTTTTGTAAAAAACAGTAGAATGTTTTATTTTAAAATTAGTAAGATTAAATATTTAAGCCTATACAGTTATGGTAGAAACAGTTTACATATACATAGTTTGAGTCAGCATAAACAGATATGTATAGGTTTATAAACAACATGCTAGGGTTTAACCAGAACCTAAAAAAATGCACCAATATTTTGTCTTTTCCTTCCCACTACTCAAAATTTACATAAATAACTTTTTAAAATATTATTTACAAACAATTTTTCTGCAACTTCACTATAACCAGAAAAACTGAGAGCACTCTTATTACCCAAAAAGAAATATTAAATTATATGACAGGAGTTGTAAATATTTAAGCTTACATTAAAATAAAATCATATTAATGGTTTTAAATATAACATGAAATGTAAAATCTCTATACTGTTCTTAAATGATTTTAAAACTATCCACAAATACGCAAGAAAATAGAAAATCCTTGAGAGTGGTTGACAGACAAACAAGAAAGATACTGAAGTGTAAAGCTTGACTGTTTTGGGAACAAAAAGTTATCCTGATTGAGTTGAAAAAAGGCTGAAGAAGGAAATGAAGGTGTTTTCCATTAGCAACCATTCATAAATTAATTTCAGGGCACCAAACATGATATAAAACATCTGAGAGCATTTTTAGTAAACTTGCACAATTCTGCTATGAGACATATATTTCTAAAATGGTTTGGTCTTGAGCATCAGTAGGAAGAATATGTTCTGTAAGTAAAGGATGGGATGTATAGGATGGACTTTATGGAGTACAGCTGGAGAATGCTGGAGCTCTTAGCAACGGAGGAAGCTATGGATTAGGTAAACTCTTGCATGATCAGCTTACATGATCCCTGGAGGAAAATAGCATGAGTAGGACATCACAATCTGTTCCTATTTCTTTGCTCAGTTAGTAGGTAAAAGTCAAGTCATTATCCATTAAAACTTATCAACTGATGGAACACAATGGGCACCGAAAACAGAGAACACAAAACAAATAAAAAAGATGAAAATAAGATGTGCTGAAATTTTTAAAATTATACAGGATTTTAGAAATAAATTAATGTTTGTACTTTATATGTGCATAAATAAATCAATTAAAAGTTTTTCAGTTTTTTTTGAGACAGGGTCTCACTCTGTGCTGATGTCAATTCCCTGGTCTCAGTTATTGCACTTGATAATACATGGGAGGGCATAATCTACAGAAATTACTTAAAATAAGAAACAGAAAAACAAAAGGAAAATCTAAGTTTCCAAATTAGAAGAATGGAAGAAATAGTCAGCAAAAAAATTGGAAAATAATTGTTGAGTACTGCTTCAAAAAAGAATAGACAAGAGAAGATACTGTTAATTCAACTAAAAATTGGCAGTAGCTCTGTGAAAATTAACTCTGTGCTCATAAATAAATGATAACATCCCCTAGATTCAGACAAGCCAGTATTTAAATGTCAGAGAGTTTAGAAGAAGCCATCAAAAGATTGACATGGTGAAGCCTTTCAGACAGAAGAGAAACCAGGAGAATGTGTTGTTCCATAGACCATGTGAAGCAGGTATTTCAAAATGGAAGGATGGGAAACTCATGTGAATTTTTGCTGATTATTCAGTTTCAACCAATGGATATGATTACAAAGAAGATATTGATGACTGTTACAAGAGAGGTTTAAGTGTAGTGGTGAGAATGAAAAAATGAAATGAGGCAGAAATTGTAGCTAATACATTGGAGTCATTGTATTATAAAATGAGAAGAGAATTGGGAGATTACTAGAAACAGATTTGGTTCCACAAAGGATTTTTTGAGCTTTTTCTGTTGTTGTTGCTCTTTAAGATGGAAGATGTTTGGTATTTTTGCATATTGGCAGAAATAATTTGAAAAATGGCGAAATTAATGATACAGTTGAGAGGGAATAATTGAAAGAGCAAAATCCTTGCATAGAAAAGAGGGGATCAAATCTGGTAGAGACCATAACAGGATAGGAGTAAGGATCAACATCCAGTGAAACAGGAGACTATGCAGAAAAGGATGTGTGTGAACAGCAAGTAGTTTTCTTCTGATTGCTTCTATATCTAGATGAAAAAAATAATTAAAGTCATTAGCAAAGTACAAGGTGAGGACTGATGGTTAAGGAGGGAGATAATAAAACAGAGGAGGAGAAAGGAAGTGTCAAAATCATTTAGGCCCATGATCATTAATTTAAAGCAAGGCAAGTCAGCACCGTTGCATTTGGTTTTTTTTTTCAACTCTTCATAATGTAAAGCTTTATTTATTTATTTATCTTTATTATTATACTTTAAGTTCTAGGGTACATGTGCACAATGTGCAAGTTTGCTACATAGGTATAAATGTGCCATGTTGGTTTGCTGCACCCATCAACTCGTCATTTACATTAGGTATTTCTCCTAATGCTATCACTCCCCCTGCCCCCCACCCCATGATAGGCCCTAGTGTGTGATGTCCCCCGCCCTGTGTCTAAGTGTTCTCATTGTTCAATTCCCACCTATGAATGAGAACATGCGGTGTTTGGTTTTCTGTCCTTGTGATAGTTTCCTGGGAATGATGGTTTCCAGTTTCATCCATGTCCCTTCAAAGGACATGAACTCATCCTTTTTATGGCT